>NC_089849.1:30987026-31287026 GCF_035609145.1 Eleutherodactylus coqui
AGATAGATCAACCGTAGTGGAACTCAGAGCTATATGAGATGGATGGATGGAGAGACAGACAGACAGACAGATAGATAGATAGATAGATAGATAGATAGATAGATAGATAGATAGATAGATATGAGATAGATAGATAGATATGAGATAGATACATAGAAAGATATAAGATAGATAGATAGATAGATAGATATGAGATAGATAGATAGATAGATAGATAGATATGAGATAGATAGATAGATATGAGATAGATAGATATGAGATAGATAGATTGTAAGTGCAGATATAATAACTTTCTTGTATTGTGATGGTGCATGCGGACAAGAAATGTAATTTTTGGAGAGGGCATTGTACTGCAGGTCAGGATCGCAGTCTACAGTAAGTGGAGCAGAGACACAATGGAGGACGGCGCAGCAGACAATGCTCGGGTGTAATCCGCTCCTGATGACCCTCATGAACAGGTCCTGCTCCCAGAGGATTATGGGAGATGAGGCAGAGTGAGCGCCATAAGATAGAGAGGCTTGAATTGGAGGCTTCTGTGTCTCTCGTGAATGTCTGTCAGCTCAGCACAATCGTCCTCTTGTGAGAAGTACATGAAAGGCAGGAAGAGAGTGGAGAGAGATGGAGGAGGAGGGAGGCAGGATGTGCGGGCCGGCCAGGAGGAGAGATTGCGATACAAGGAGGACAGATAAATATAGAAGGAAATCTGATAGATGGAGCGGAGCAGAGAGACAAAGACGACGAGTGAGAGCCCGACCAAATATACCGTAATCATCCAAATATATGAACATATCATCCACACACAGGAGGCAATTAGAGGGCACCACCCGGAAATATCAGGCCTAAGGCCGGCATCACACGGGCGTATTTGCGCATGCAATACGCAAAGTATAGAACTCATTGATTTCAATGGGCTCAGTCACTTCTCTATATTTTACGCATGCGTTTCGGTCGTGCAAAAAAAAAAATAGAACGTGCTTTATCTTTCTGCATATTTGCGCACCAAAAGTCACTATTACTGCTGGAACCACCAATACTACCAGGGCCACTTGAGTAACAAAAATAAAAATATATTTCATGATAGCCATGCCCCTGACTACACCCCCTTTACCTTTTGTGGTATTTTTCAGTGACAAAAGTAGCATGCCTAATTGCAGTTCAGCTTCTCTGAAGTAAATGGGCCTCAGCTGCAATACCAAACACAACCTGTGAACTGGTATGGCACTATTTTTGGAAGAAAGCAGACATCTTTTATGGTCATGAGCAAACTTCTATAGTATATCTAAATGTATTACTTAGATGGCCAGTCAGTTTAGTGTTCACTTGTAATACTACGTTTCCCTGGGCAGCAGCAAACTAAACAATCATTTTGGGGGTCTGTTCACAAATCAAAGGGTTGGGACAAGGTGTGATTAGACAACCCCTTTAAAGGAGTCTTTTAACCATAAGGAGGAGGGATGGCTAACACTAGAGAAAAAAGAGGATTCAAAAAGATCTAGAAAAGCTTGAACATTGGGCGGCGACTAACCGAATGTTGTTTAAAAAGGAGAAATGCAAAGGCCTATATCTGGGCAAGACAAATGAAAAAAACATATACAGAATGGAAGGACCTGAGCTAACCAGCAGTACAGGTGAAAAATAAATGGCTATACCAGATCACAGATTGAACATGAGTCAACAGTGTGATGCAGTAGCAAAAAGGCAACACACAATTCTGGAATGTATTAAGAGAAGCATAGAATCTAGATCACATGAAATAATTATACCCCTCTCTACTCTTCCTTAGTTCCTTAGTAGAACCTCATCTGTAATACTGAGTCTAGTTCTGGACACCCCAATTTAAAAAAGAGATCAACAAACTGGAGCAAGTTCAGAGAAGAGGTACCAGGATGGTGAGCGGTCTGCAAATCATGCCTTATGAGGAATAGTTAAAGGATCTGGGAATGTTTAGCTTGCAAAAAAGAAGGCTGTGAGGAGACTTAATAGCTCTGTACAAATATCTGAAGGGCTGTCACAGTGCAGAGGGATCAGCCCTATTCTCATTTGCACAAGGAAAGACTAGAAACAATGGGAGGAAAATAAAAGGAAGGAGACACAAATTAGATATTAGACAGTGAGGGTGATTAATGAGTGGAACAGGTTGCCACGGGAGGTGGTGAAGGTGGCTCTCCTTCAAGAGGTGCTGGCATCACGTGACATTTATGTTTAAAGTTGGGAACAGTATAAGCCTGGATGCTCCATTCCTGTTCACGCACCTGAGCTAGGCCTTCGCTGACACCGCCGTTGGTAGAGATCGTAGAGCCACACGTGACCACCATCCTAGTTTCCCTGTGGTCTCCCCTATGACAGTGGGCCTCCCACTCAGGCCGCCGCATAAACCTTGGCGTCATGAACAGGATAAAACCTTTGCATCTGTCATGTTGAAGTGGAGGAGACTGGACTTTTTATTGTCTGCAAGTTTGTGTTACACTGGCAACTTTAATGGAATAATGGTTGTTAAAATGCTTTATCGGATGGAAAAGGACTGTGTAGTGTTGTTGGAAGAAGTAACTTTGATGTATATTCATGTTAAGCCCGAAAATACAGGTACTGTAATGGACGCGCAACATGGCGCCCAGCCAACACCCTCTTCTTCTTCTCTGCAAAAGCCAGCCAAGTTTTCGCGCTGCCAGACGCCTGGGAGTGGTGAGAACAAAGTAGGGGGAGGAAAATTCACACCACGGAGCTGAAGGAGGGAGGAGCCAGAAGCTGCCCTGAGGAGGAGTCAAACCTAATCCCCGAGAAGGACTGTCTGACTGATGTATAAAACTTAACGTTTATTAAATCAAATAAAATATATGGACGTTTACAAACATATAGTATTAAAAATAATTCTACCACCCTAACGAGTGGGGAAGGTACATTGATTTAGGAGCCTGGAATTCTTGAATGTCTCCTGAGGGGAACCCTAGTGTACATACACCTCCTAGTTATTGGATCTCATGTATCCAGGATACGTAGATATGTGGAGTATCCCGTTAGGTAGGGGTAAATTCCTGAGTTGGGTATTCCACGTTTCACCTCAGATATTTATTTACAGTGTTAATTGTGGATTATCAGATGTAATGGGGCTATAATTCCCCAAATATACCTGCTCCCTTCTCCTCTCTATAGGGTAAGGTATGGCGAGTATATCACTCTTCAAGGGTAAGACTAGAGTGTCTTATCATCCTATGGAGACCACACTCAATAGATACTCGGGTGGTGTCCTCGAATGATGGATCCTTAGAGGGTCAATGGATCAGATTAAATTGTCTCTAGACCCTTGTGTTCCAACATTCCTGGATGATATATCTTTCCGTGAGTTAGGAGAATGTGTTATACAATTCTTCCAAAGTTATCACGGATATAGATCTCAGTCACACTACTCAAATGTGATATTTCCACATAGAGTATGTTGTGACTCTGTTAGCCCTTCCCATATGTCCTCGTGTAGCACCTAGTGTACTGATAGTGATGCCACACGAGCACACATCGATGTCACTGCACTAAGTGTACAGATAGGTCTATGCTACTATTCAATCAAACATCAATCGACGCGTTTCCGCAACAGGTGAATATACCTATTGCTTCATCAGGATTGTAAGATAGAAGTACTCTGGGGCTAAGGTTTTTGATGACTAATTCCTAATAGCCCTTTACTCTGGCCTAAGATAGCTGATACATTGACAGGTCAGTTTGGTATCTAAAGTCCACAGATTCCACTTAACATGTTGGTGGATAACGTGGGCTGATTAGGTATAGATATTGTACCCCATGGATTGGGGATACACCTTGTAGCATGAGCAACTACAGATTGCTGCCTCTGTCTTTGTAGTTGCTCATGCTACAAGGTGTATCCCCAATCCATGGGGTACAATATCTATACCTAATCAGCCCACGTTATCCACCAACATGTTAAGTGGAATCTGTGGACTTTAGATACCAAACTGACCTGTCAATGTATCAGCTATCTTAGGCCAGAGTAAAGGGCTATTAGGAATTAGTCATCAAAAACCTTAGCCCCAGAGTACTTCTATCTTACAATCCTGATGAAGCAATAGGTATATTCACCTGTTGCGGAAACGCGTCGATTGATGTTTGATTGAATAGTAGCATAGACCTATCTGTACACTTAGTGCAGTGACATCGATGTGTGCTCGTGTGGCATCACTATCAGTACACTAGGTGCTACACGAGGACATATGGGAAGGGCTAACAGAGTCACAACATACTCTATGTGGAAATATCACATTTGAGTAGTGTGACTGAGATCTATATCCGTGATAACTTTGGAAGAATTGTATAACACATTCTCCTAACTCACGGAAAGATATATCATCCAGGAATGTTGGAACACAAGGGTCTAGAGACAATTTAATCTGATCCATTGACCCTCTAAGGATCCATCATTCGAGGACACCACCCGAGTATCTATTGAGTGTGGTCTCCATAGGATGATAAGACACTCTAGTCTTACCCTTGAAGAGTGATATACTCGCCATACCTTACCCTATAGAGAGGAGAAGGGAGCAGGTATATTTGGGGAATTATAGCCCCATTACATCTGATAATCCACAATTAACACTGTAAATAAATATCTGAGGTGAAACGTGGAATACCCAACTCAGGAATTTACCCCTACCTAACGGGATACTCCACATATCTACGTATCCTGGATACATGAGATCCAATAACTAGGAGGTGTATGTACACTAGGGTTCCCCTCAGGAGACATTCAAGAATTCCAGGCTCCTAAATCAATGTACCTTCCCCACTCGTTAGGGTGGTAGAATTATTTTTAATACTATATGTTTGTAAACGTCCATATATTTTATTTGATTTAATAAACGTTAAGTTTTATACATCAGTCAGACAGTCCTTCTCGGGGATTAGGTTCAAGTTTATTTTTGAAGTAGACTGTTGCCACGGTGATAGTTTTCTGAGGAGGAGTCAGAGACAAGCTCAAGGAGTGCAGTAAAAGTTGTGCAGGAGTTGGAGGTAAGTCTGGGAACTGAAGAGATGGCAGCCAGGAGCAAAATACAGTTTATGCTGGCTGGTTACCCTCCTGTTGGACCACACTGGTATTTTTGAGATGAAGAAGAAATACAAGAGCTTTCATCCCAGGTTCACCTGTTCCCTGAGGGACCCTCTGAGGACTTAAACCAAACCGCTGCAGAGGCTGCCCTCCATGCTATTGTGGTGCTCAGCTGGGATCAGAGAGTGCGACAGGGAGTTATGGAACATTCTGCCAAAAGAGCTCCACTTTTGGCTGAAAAGCTGCAAGAAACCTTTGTTAAAAAAGGGTCCGCCCTGACTGCTATGGACAAGGCAGAGGGTAAGGGAGAGCAGATTGAGCCTGCCCGGGAGGAAACGGAAAATTGAAATAGCAAACTTTTTAGTCCTCTGAAGGAACTTTAATGTCAACTTATCCTCCCTGGATTCTAATACACCAGGACAGTCCTGAA
Organism: Eleutherodactylus coqui; assembly: GCF_035609145.1. Classification (NCBI taxonomy): domain Eukaryota; kingdom Metazoa; phylum Chordata; class Amphibia; order Anura; family Eleutherodactylidae; genus Eleutherodactylus; species Eleutherodactylus coqui. The sequence continues at coordinate 30,992,510 of NC_089849.1, forward strand.
GCCTGTCAGTCCATTTCATCTCACTTGTGCCCTTTCATCAAGGAAAATGGCGACCAAAACTTTACATTCGTATTCCGAAATGTGAGGACTAAGGAGAAAAAGGGAGATTTTTTGTGAAAAATGTTTTGTTTCCAAAAGAGTATGCTGCATTGTGCATAATTCAGTTAAAGTTATGTAATAATATCTGTCATAGTGTAACTACTGGAGTGGGATGTGTGTTTGGTGTTGACGTCAAAAAGGAAAATGTGACTGCAAAGCAACGTTAGTAACGTTAAAAGCTATTGTGCAGGAGTTGAGTTTGGAAGGAGTGTTATAGTTCAAGCCAGAGATGTGCATGTTGAGTGGAAGTGAATTTAAACTAAAGAATCCTCAGTACTTTTAAAGCACACACTTTTCCTCCCCATTTCTGTCCGCAAAAGAAAACAAGGGAGAGCGAAGTTCATACCCCTTTCACCTGTATTATTCCTAACCAGATACCTTTCGCTATCTAAGTGCTGGCAACAGCGTACACTTGAGTTTTAGTCTTTGGGGAGAAGAGTAATGTATGGGCCCCATAGTTTATGCTGAAATATTTTTGCTTGGCTCAGCATAGGGAAAAAATAGACTGGCCAGTCCTTATGTTCATCGTGCGCTGTCATAAAATAAAGTCTAACACTGGAAATCCCATTCCAGAAGAACCTGAAATGGGTTAATGCTCTACTGAGTAAACCAAAAGGGGGTGTAGAGTTGTGGTTCCGCCATGTTCTCACCCATCTGAGTTTGTATTTCTCTAAAGGGTACAACCTGCTCTGTACTGGAGTTAGTGTAGACTCACTTTACTGAGTAGTTGTAATCCTGGGGTAGGAGATTAGTGCTATGGGGATTTCCATCTCGGCCATATGTCTCTGTTTTTAGAGAGCACTGGGGTCGGCTTCCTTCAAGTAGGGGGGAACTGCAGTGGCTCAAAGTTGTATTATTAATGAGTGTGAATGACTGTTGTGAGTTAATCATGTGTGTGCCCCTTTAACTGCGTGAGTGACATTGGTTGTAAGTGTTGGGTAGATAAAGGGGTGGAGCTTAAGAGAGTAGAGGAAAGTAAGGAGAATGTAGTCGGAGGAGGTGGATGTCTCTGCGTGAGGCTGCTACCACAATGAGAAGAAAAGCAATTTACAGAGCCAGAGAAAAGAGAAGCTTGAATGAATGCTTGTACTGTTTCAGGAGTTCAAACCCCACGGATGAGCTGTCAGATAACTGGGACTGAGGACGTCTGGAGTTCAGAGGGAAAAGTGTCTCCTAGTAAGCATGTGAAAATGATGGTGTGAAAAAGGAATGGATGCTTGTAAAGGAAATGTTATATCTGAGAAGTGTACTTCTCAAGTATTTTGTTGGAGAACCAAATCTGGAAAAGTGTGAGTAAAGTACAGCCATGTGCCTCCAGTTGTTTTCTTGAAACTTCAATATTGGACTGTGCACTCTTTATTTTGCGTCATGTGAATAGCGGCATAGTAGAGGTGCTGGCGTCACGTGACATTTATGTTTAAAGTTGGGAACATTATAAGCCTGGAGGCTCTGTCCCTGTACGCTGTGAGCGTGACTGAGCTAGGCCATTGCTGACGCTGCCATGAGGAGAGATCATAGAGCCACCCGTGACCACCATCCTAGTTTCCCTGTGCTCTCCCCTACGACGGTGGGCCTCCTGCTCAGGCAGCCGCATAAACTCTGGCGTCACGAACACGATAAAACCTCCGCGCCTGTCATGTTGAAGTGGAGGAGACTGGATTTTTTATTGCCTGCAAGTTTGTGCTACACTGGCAACTTTAATGGAAGAATGGCTGTTAAAATGGTTTATCGGATGGAAAAGGACTGTGTAGTGTTGCTGGAGGACTTTGATGGACATTCATGTTAATCCTGAAAAGACAGGTACTATAATAGACGTGTAAGATGGTGCCCAGCCAACACCCTCTTCTTCTCATACATGCCAAGATAGTGTATGGGGAATGTTGGCACGCAGCAAGCATGCAATGCCTTGTGTACTGCTCGTAATCCCGCGTGGGCGAAACGCGTGATACCAGAAAATGCTCGTGTGAGAGAGCCCTTAAAGGGGATCTGACACATTTTTTGAGCTGCATAAAATAAGATGATGAGCTTATAGGACAGGGGCCACTAAGTCCTGGGATGTCACTTTCATTACTCACCTGTCAAGACAATTGTGAATCCAGCACTAGGAGATAAGATCAACTCTTTATTTCATTAGATTATAATGGCAGACATCAGGAAAACTTACGCGTTTTACATCAATGTAACTCTTACATGCACACACTATCCACAATCAGAAGTCAGTGCGTGCGCATGCGACGAAGAGGAGTCCGCTCAATGCATCAAGCGTTAACAGTGTACAGCAAGGGAGCAAGGAGGCAGGGGAGTCCGAAAGTCACATTGCCAGTGCCCCCTGGGCCTATAACCTTAGTTTAAGTAGTGTATAGGACATAACAGATACTCTATAAAAGGCACTGAAATCCTAGGGTAGGATCACATGGCGGAATTTTCTGTGGCACAATCCACGTCTTTTTGTGACGGTTTTTGGTGCAGATCCCGTCGTGGGTTTAGCCCTGCCAATGGGAAAAATCAGTATGCAGAATTCCGACGCTTTTCTCTTAATTTCTTAAGAAGTGACGTTACTTCTTGACATGGAAACTAGAGATGAGCGAGCACCAAAATGCTCGGGTGCTCGTTACTCGGGACGAAATTTTCGCGATGCTCGAGGGTTCGTTTCGAGTAACGAACCCCATTGAAGTCAATGGGCGACCTGAGCATTTTTGTATATCGCCGATGCTCGCTAAGGTTTCCATTTGTGAAAATCTGGACAATTCAAGAAAGTGATGGGAACGACACAGCAACGGATAGGGCAGGCGAGGGGCTACATGTTGGGCTGCATCTCAAGTTCCCAGGTCCCACTATTAAGCCACAATAGCGACAAGAGTGGGCCCCCCCCCTCCCAACAACTTTTACTTCTGAAAAGCCCTCATTAGCATGGCATACCTTAGCTAAGCACCACACTACCTCCAACAAAGCACAATCACTGCCTGCATGACACTCCGCTGCCACTTCTCCTGGGTTACATGCTGCCCAACCCCCCCCCCCCCCCCGCACGACCCAGCTGCCCTCATGCCACACCACCCTCATGTCTATTTATAAGTGCGTCTGCCATGAGGAGGAACCGGAGGCACACACTGCAGAGGGTTGGCAAGGCTAGGCAGCGACCCTCTTTAAAAGGGGCGGGGCGATAGCCCACAATGCTGTACAGAAGCAATGAGAAATATAATCCTGTGCCACCGCCATCAGGAGCTGCACACATGGGCATAGCAATGGGGAACCTATGTGCCACACACTATTCATTCTGTCAAGGTGTCTGCATGCCCCAGTCAGACCGCGGTTTTTTATAAATAGTCACAGGCAGGTACAACTCCGCAATGGGAATTCCGCGTGCACCCACAGCATGGGTGGCTCCCTGGAACCCACCGGCTGTACATAAATGTATCCCATTGCAGTGCCCTGGACAGCAGAGCTAACGTCAGATTAAATGCAGGTGGGCTTCGGCCCACACTGCATGCCCCAACCTGACCGGGGTTTTTAATTCATAGACACAGGCAGGTACAACTCCCTATTGTGAAGTCCCTGTTGACCGACAGCATGGGTGGGTGCCAGGAAGCCACCGGCGGTACATAAATATATCCCATTGCATTGCCCATCACAGCTGAGGTAATGTCATGTTTAATGCAGGTGGGCTTCGGCCCACACTGCATGCCCCAGTCAGACTGGGGTTCTTTAGAAGTGGACACATGCAGTTACAACTCCGTGTGGACCGACAGCATGGGTGGGTGCCAGGAAGCCACCGACGGTACATAAATGTATCCCATTGCAGTGCCCAGCACAGCTGATGTAACGTCAGCTTTAATGCAGGTGGGCAAAAAATTTATTGGATTACACTGTAGGCGAGGGCCCCAAAAAATTGGTGTACCAACAGTACTAATGTACGTCAGAAAAATTGCCCATGCCCAACCAAGAGGGCAGGTGAAACCCATTAATTGCTTTGGTTAATGTGGCTTAATTTGTAACTAGGCCTGGAGGCAGCCCAGTTAAAATAAAAATTGGTTCAGGTGAAAGTTTCAACGCTTTAATGAGCATTGAAACGTATAAAAATTGTTTACAAAAATTATATGACTGAGCCTTGTGGGCCTAAGAAAAATTGCCCGTTCGGCGTGATTACGTCAGGTTTCAGGAGGAGGAGCAGGAGGAGGAGGATGAATATTATACACAGATTGATGAAGCTAAAAGGTCCACGTTTTTGATGGTGATAGAGAACAATGCTTCCATCCGCGGGTGCAGCCTACATATTGCTTAGGTATCGCTGCTGTCCGCTGGTGGAGAAGAGAAGTCTGGGGAAATCCAGGCTTTGTTCATTTTGATGAGTGTAAGCCTGTCGGCACTGTCGGTTGACAGGCGGGTACGCTTATCTGTGATGATTCCCGCAGCCGCACTAAACACCCTCTCTGACAAGACGCTAGCCGCAGGACAAGCAAGCACCTCCAGGGCATACAGCGCGAGTTCAGGCCACGTATCCAGCTTCGACACCCAGTAGTTGTAGGGGGCAGAGGCGTCACGGAGGACGGTCGTGCGATCGGCTACGTACTCCCTCACCATCCTTTTACAGTGCTCCCGCTGACTCAGCCTTGACTGGGGAGCGGTGACACAGTCTTGCTGGGGAGCCAGAAAGCTGTCAAAGGCCTTAGAGAGTGTTCCCCTGCCTGCGCTGTACATGCTGCATGATCTCTGCGCCTCCCCTGCTACCTGGCCATCGGAACTGCGCCTTCGGCTACTAGCGCTGTCGGATGGGAATTTTACCATCAGTTTGTCCGCCAGGGTCCTGTGGTATAGCATCACTCTCGAACCCCTTTCCTGTTCGGGTATGAGAGTGGAAAGGTTCACCTTATACCGTGGGTCGAGCAGTGTGTACACCCAGTAATCCGTAGTGGCCAGAATGCGTTTAACGCGAGTGTCACGAGAAAGGCATCCTAACATGAAGTCAGCCATGTGTGCCAGGGTACCTGTACGCAACACATGGCTGTCCTCACTAGGAAGATCACTTTCAGGATCCTCCTCCTCCTCCTCAGGCCATACACGCTGAATGGATGACAGGCAAGCAGCATGGGTACCCTCAGCAGTGGGCCAAGCTGTCTCTTCCCCCTCCTCCTCATCCTCATGCTCCTCCTCCTCCTCCTCAACGCGCTGAGATATAGACAGGAGGGTGCTCTGACTATCCAGCGACATACTGTCTTCCCCCGCCTCTGTTTCCGAGCGCAAAGCGTCTGCCTTTATGCTTTGCAGGGAACTTCTCAAGAGGCATAGCAGAGGAATGGTGACGCTAATGATTGCAGCATCGCCGCTCACCATCTGGGTAGACTCCTCAAAGTTTCCAAGGACCTGGCAGATGTCTGCCAACCAGGACCACTCTTCTGTAAAGAATTGAGGAGGCTGACTCCCACTGCGCCACCCATGTTGGAGTTGGTATTCCACTATAGCTCTATGCTGCTCATAGAGCCTGGCCAACATGTGGAGCGTAGAGTTCCACCGTGTGGGCACGTCGCACAGCAGTCGGTGCACTGGCAGATGAAACCGATGTTGCAGGGTGCGCAGGGTGGCAGCGTCCGTGTGGGACTTGCGGAAATGTGCGCAGAGCCGGCGCACCTTTCCGAGCAGGTCTGACAAGCGTGGGTAGCTTTTCAGAAAGTGCTGAACCACCAAATTAAAGACATGGGCCAGGCATGGCATGTGCGTGAGGCTGCCGAGCTGCAGAGCCGCCACCAGGTTACGGCCGTTGTCACACACGACCATGCCCGGTTGGAGGCTCAGCGGCGCAAGCCAGCGGTCGGTCTGCTCTGTCAGACCCTGCAGCAGTTTGTGGGCCGTGTGCCTCTTCTCTCCTAAGCTGAGTAGTTTCAGCAAGGCCTGCTGACGCTTGCCCACCGCTGTGCTGCCGTGCCGCGCGACACCGACTGCTGGCGACGTGCTGCTGCTGACACATCTTGATTGCGAGACAGAGGTTGCATAGGAGGAGGAGGGTGGTTTAGTGGAGGAAGCATACACCGCCGCAGATACCACCACCGAGCTGGGGCCCGCAATTCTGGGGGTGGGTAGGACGTGAGCGGTCCCAGGCTCTGATTCTGTCCCAGCCTCCACTAAATTCACCCAATGTGCCGTCAGGGAGATATAGTGGCCCTGCCTGCCTGTGCTTGTCCACGTGTCCGTTGTTAAGTGGACCTTGGCAGTAACCGCGTTGGTGAGGGCGCGTACAATGTTGCGGGAGACGTGGTCGTGCAGGGCTGGGACAGCACATCGGGAAAAGCAGTGGCGACTGGGAACTGAGTAGCGCGGGGCCGCCGCCGCCATCATACCTTTGAAAGCCTCCGTTTCCACAACCCTATACGGCAGCATCTCCAGGCTGATAAATTTGGCTATGTGCACGTTTAACGCTTGAGCGTGCGGGTGCGTGGCGGCGTACTTGCGCTTGCGCTCTAACACTTACGCTAGCGACGGCTGGACGGTGCGCTGAGAGACATTGGTGGATGGGGCCGAGGACAGCGGAGGTGAGGGTGTGGGTGCAGGCCAGGAGACGGTAGTGCCTGTGTCCTGAGAGGGGGGTTGGATGTCCGTGGCAGGTTGGGGCACAGGGGGAGAGGCAGCGGTGCAAACCGGAGGCGTGAACGACCTTCATCCCACCTTGTGGGGTGCTTGGCCATCATATGTCTGTGCATGCTGGTGGTGGTGAGGCTGGTGGTGGTGGCTCCCCGGCTGATCTTGGCGCGACAAAGGTTGCACACCACTGTTCGTCGGGTGGCATGGCGCGAGGGGGCGCTTTGGGAAACAGTTGGTGGATTATTCGGTCTGGCCCTGCCTCTACCCCTGGCCACCGCACTGCCTCTTCCAACCCGCCCTGCTGCTGCACTTGCCTCCCCCTCTGAAGACCTGTCCTCAGTAGGCGTAGCAAAGCAGGTGGGGTCAGTCACCTCATCGTCCTGCTGCTCTTCCTCCGAATCCTCTGTGCGCTCCTCCCTCGGACTTACTCCAATTACTACTACCTGAGTGATAGACAACTGTGTCTCATCGTCATCGTCCTCCTCACCCACTGAAAGCTCTTGAGACAGTTGCCGGACGTCCCCAGCCTCATCCCCCGGACCCTGGGAACTTTCCAAAGGTTGGGCATCGGTCACGACAAACTCCTCCGGTGGGAGAGGAACCATTGCTGGCCATTCTGGGCAGGGGCCCGGGAACAGTTCCTGGGAGTCTGCCTGCTCCTCAGAATGTGTCATTGTAATGGAGTGAGGAGGCTGGGAGGAAGGAGGAGCAGCAGCCAGAGGATTCAGAGTTGCAGCAGTGGACGGCGCAGAATTCTGGGTGGTCGATAGATTGCTGGATGCACTTTTTGCCATCCACGACAGGACCTGCTCACACTGCTCATTTTCTAATAAAGGTCTACCGCGTGGACCCATTAATTGTGAGATGAATGTGGGGACGCCAGAAACGTGCCTCTCTCCTAATCCCGCAGCAGTCGGCTGCGATACACCTGGATCAGGAGCTCGGCCTGTGCCCACACCCTGACTTGGGCCTCCGCGTCCTCGCCCGCGCCCACGTCCTCTAGGCCTACCCCTACCCCTCAGCACGGTGTATTACCAGTAGTGCAGAAACAGAACGCTGTAATTAAATGTGCCGCTTATTGGCCTGTGGTTGGAGGATGACTTCGCTTACGGAACGCACAGCAGAGGGAGGAAAGAATTTTGCACAAGCCTGCTGTAACACTTAGCCGGCTGCGTATGAATTAGGACAACTACCCCCAGCAGAGACGCAGTACAGTCAGGACGGTCACAGGCAGCCCAAATCGATTTTTTTTCCCAAATTTTTTTGGAAAAGCCCACTGCCTATATAGACTGGATATGTCTTTCACTATCCCTGCCTCACCACCACTACTGGCCCTGGACTATGTAAAATTACTGCAGACTGTTTCACTCTGGACAGGATGACAGCGGTGATGTACAAGGCAACGCAGAGCCAGGAAAGAATTTTGTGCAAGCCTGCTGTAACACTTAGCTGGCTGCGTATGAATTAGGACAACTACCCCCAGCAGAGACGCAGTACAGTCAGGACGGTCACAGGCAACCCAAATAGATTTTTTTTCCCAAATTTTTTTGGAAAAGCCCACTGCCTATATAGACTGGATATGTCTTTCACTGTCCCTGCCTCACCACCACTACTGGCCCTGGACTATGTAAAATTACTGCAGGATGCAATGCTCTGCACGGCCGATATACCAAAAAAAAAAAAAAAAGTGCAACACTGCAAAAAGCAGCTTCAACAGTACTGCACACGGTCAGATGTGGCCCTAAGAAGGACCGTTGGGGTTCTTGAAGCCTAAAATAACTCCTAACACTCTCCCTATAGCAGCTCCACCATCAGCAGCACTTTCCCTGAACTATGTCAGAATGCAGCTGTGGCGAGCCGCGGGAGGGGCCGATTTATATACTCGGGTGACACCTGATCTCGCCAGCCACTCACTGCAGGGGGGTGGTATAGGGCTTGAACGTCGCAGGGGGAAGTTGTAATGGCTTCCGTCTTTCTATTGGCCAGAAAAGCGCGCTAACGTCTCAGAGATGAAAGTGAAAGTAACTCGAACATCGCGTGGTGCTCGCCTCTAGTACCGAGCATCTCGAACACGCTAATACTCGAACGAGTATCAAGCTCGGACGAGTACGTTCGCTCATCTCTAATGGAAACGTGATTCTCCAAGTTGGATTGCTGCGGTTTCCAGAGGCGGAATTAATGCGGTAAAATGTTGCTATTTGAACATACCCTCGCGCCACCGCAGTACTTATTAGTGAGGACTATTGCATCTTGGGTAGGATTGACTGTTTCATGAAGAGTTTTACCCCCATTACACATATGACTTGTCCGAGGTCTTTTCGTGTGACTCCATGTTCGCATTGTTTCTGCATATGTATAAATATAACATTTTCCTACAGGATGAACAGTGATTCCTATAATTTTATACCCGCTAATCCTTAGGAACAACTGGTGCTCTGTAATATCTCCCTAGACTTGTAAATGTCTGGGAGATAACAATAGATTATGTCCCTTCCCCGTCACCCTCCTGTTTTTCCTATATTGCTTATAAAATATTTCCTTCTGCAGTTTTGTTTATTTTAGGACATTCCTGAGGACGAGGCACATCATCCTATTCCACAGCTGAAGGGTCCCATACCGGAGCCATTCTATCCAGCCATCTCTTTTTTATATGTGTTACTGGGAAAGCTGGATGACCATTACGAACAGCAGAGGGACCATCATTCAGTGGCGTACCTGGAGGACAGCGCAGGGGCGTAGCTTTAGGGGATGCAGAGGATGCGGTTGCACCCGGGCCCAGGAGCCTTAGGAGTACTTGGTCTCTCCATATAGGGAGCCCAAGTACTATGAATAAAGCATTAGAGTTGGGCCCCGGTTACAGATTCTGCATTAGGGCCCATAAGCTTCAAGTTACGCCTCTGGGACAGGGGCTCCATAACAAAGATAAAATCACACCACCACCTCCACACCTCAGGCACTTGATGCACCCATTTCTGCATCTCTGTGCTGGTTGTCATTGGCCATTAAAATGTCAATGTGACCAACCTGCAATGGGCCCCTTCGCAAGTGGGGATGCCCCACTTATCACAGTGGTTATAACCCAGCTTCACAGGTTGTCACATGGCTTTGGTTAACTCTACTGATTAGGTGGGCTAGTATCTACAAAACCACAGACCTACTGGGTTTTTCACAAACAAATTGCAAGAGGGTAGAGGAGCGGTACATTAAATAGGTAAGTCAGTTGGCAAAACTATTGGTTCACCTGAAGGGCTGCTCCCAGACTGGGCATGTTTGCCAATATTCACAAATCAATGCCAACCTTAGGTTGGATGGCATCCTGTATTTTTTTTGATGCCCTCTGTCATAAGAAAAAAAAAGATATATATCTCACTGATAGTCAATCTGCTTGTATTCTGCTTGTGCAGAAAGCAGCAGGTTAGCAGCATAGCCGCAACAGAACCAAGCTCATAAGATTAATAGAGCAGCAGAACAAAGCTCAGTACATAAATACAGCAGTAGAACCAAGCTCATAATAATAATATAATAATAATCTTTATCTGTATTGCGCCAACTTATTTTGCAGCACTAACATTAATACAGCACTATAATCAAGCTCAAAACATTAATATAGCCCCAGAACCAAGCTCAGTACCTAAGTACAGCTCCAGAACTAAGCTGATAATATAAATACAGTACCAGAACCAAGCTCATAACATAAAAACAGCACCAGAAACAAGCTCAATACATAAATACAACAGCAGAAGAAAGCTTAGTACAGAGATGCAGCACCAGAACCAAGTACGGTACATAAATACAATAGCAGAACTAAGCGATTATGTTGCGTGGGCATCGATGGGCTGACAGAGGAGGAGGTAGCGCCTGCTAGAGGATGATTTATATAGCTCCACAAAACGCTGCTGCATGTAGGAATAAAATCATCTGGCCGCACAGCCATAAGGGGGGCAATCACTCCCAGCCTACAACCGCCTATGTCTCCCCACAGGTCGCAAGTAGCTAAGACTAACCATGTTACTATGTCTTCCCACCACATAGAAAAATGGGGGCCCTATGGCAAAGGTCAAAATTAGCCCTTGTTATAGTGCTGAATTTTGCCACCCTGGACAGAAGGGTCTGATGTTTGTTTTCCCCTCTACACATTTTCACTATCCCTTGAGTCCATTCTCTACCACCTTGCTTGCTAACAATGTGCCAAGAGTGAAGTTGCCCCAGTTCTTGCCACCCAGTAGCAAAAGGGATGGAACTACTTAAGAATGGGGCAGCTCAGATTAACCTTAATGGGTAGCATGGGCTTTTATTGGGTTGCCGCTCTAAATGGCCCCTACAGCAGACCACCCTCCCTCCGTTACAATGGATTTCTATGACATTTGGCGCCATGTGTCATCTTCTACCATAAATCTAAAGATGGTTTCTATACAATCGTCTGTGCATAACATGAACCTAACCTGGATTTGACTTCTCTCTGTACATGGGGCCGTGTGTCAAGCAGATATGTGATGCGAGATAACATACTGTACAAAAAATAATAAAAAGTATCCCTCCATCTAGGCTTTCCATCCCCCAATGTCATGATGAAACGGGAGGACGGGGAGTTTTTAGAGCAATAACCGAGCTCTGAGGTTAATTGTGAAAATCAATGCGATGTCTGAACGTGGTGGAGGAGGGGAAGATACTGGTATTAGCAGATATATTATTGCATACTGTATAAGGAGGTCAGGAGCGGCGCAGACAGAGCTAAAGAAGAGCAGAGTCATATATAATGCAGAAAGGGTAAAAATAGAAGTCACCATCAGGATCCTATCAAACCGTATGCCGCCGCTGCTAAGAGTCGTATAAATATAAACAGCACTGGTCATAGGAAGTCACCACTAGGATGCTATCAAATCGTATGCCGCTACCGCTATGAGCCATATAAATATAAACAGCGCTGGTCATAAGAAGTGTTAATAATACTTTGTTTATATGGTAGTGATAAGCCGGGTCATATCATAGGCAGCCGCTTAAAAGGCAAAGTCCCAAAACGATGGGAAATATATGCAAATTCTATAATAATTTCCTATTAGTTGGTTTGTCCATTTTGACTACAGCCATTGCCAACAGAAGGGTTAGAAAAGATGGTCACGAAACAGTGCCATTCTTGTGCCTAGGCTGTCTCTGGTAATGCGGCTAAATTATAGTTAGAGCAGGAAGCAGATAGCTCTATTCATTGAACAGTGGCCAGGCCTAGTATTGCAGGCACAGCTCCTATACACTTCAGTGTACTGTAGATAAGTGATAAATGTATGACCACTTAGGGTCTCACCACTGAGACCCCCAGGGGCAAGGGCGTAACTATAGAGGATGCAGGGGATGCGGTTGCACCTGGGCCCAAGAGCCTTAGGGGGCCCATAAGGCCTCACTTCTCCATATAGGGAGCCGAGTACTATGAATAAAGCATTATAGTTGGGGGCCCTGTTACAGGTTTTGCATGCGGGCTCAGAAGCTTCAAGTTACGCCTCTGCCCAGGGGTAATGAGAACAGAAGTCCCCTTAGTAAATGGAGCAGTGCACATGCGTGACTCCAACACCATTTACAGTCTGTGGAGATAGCTGAGGGTAGCACTTGGCTATTTCCATCAGTCACTAGGGGACTCAGGTATCACTGCTCTTGTGATTCTTGGTGGTCCCAGTGGTCGGATCCCCAGCTATCATAAATGTATCACCTATCCTGTGCTTAAAGGATGTGTCTCATGAAGACAAACCCTATCCATATGCCCTAATTGGGAACATGAATGTAATGGAGCAGGGTGAGCGTGCATTATTATTATTGCCATTGCCACATGAAGAGGAGGTAAGCAATTATAGACACTACAAACTCCCCTTATCACCTCAGGATTGCTCAACATGCTTGACCTTGCAGTATACATTGAGTGACCAAAGACCATCTTACATAAACATTAGATCTTTACTCAGGCCCTGCCTTTAAAGGGGTATTCTGAGTAATACTTGTTGACCTCAGGATAGGTCATCACAAGTTGATCAGTGGGGATTTGCCACTCAGGATACACGCCAATCAACTGGTCCTCTTGCCTGCTGTCAGTGCAGCGGGGCCAGGCGTTCACATCGGTGGTCAAGGCTGATTGAAATAAATGGGAGTGATGTCTTCCATCACATTTCCGATCCTGACATCCGGCCCCGGTGCACTGAAAGCAGACCAGAGGACCAGTTGATCAGATGGGATCCCGAGCAGTAGATCCTCGCCAGTCAACTGTTGATGACTTATCCTGATGATTGGTCATCAATAGTAAATGCCCAGAATACCCCTTTAAGCATACAACCATAGACAAAAATCTATACTCTATGAAATCTATGTGCCTTAAAGGGGTTTTTCAAAAGCAGCACCACTCTTGGCCATAAATTGTGCCTGATATTGCTTGTGGGCTCTATTCAAGTGAATGGGGCTAAACAGCACTACCAGTCACAGACCATGGACAAGAGTGGTGCTATTCCTGGACAAAAAACAGAAGTCCTCTGTGTCTCATTTTGGACAACCCTCTTCCAATAGAGCATTCCCTGAAAAAAAGTCTTAATTCACATGCTGTGGGGTCTACAAAGTGAACAGTACTCTGCCCTTTATTAATATAGGGCAAGAACCCTGAAACAGACCCTATATAGATGGGTCACTTTTTTTTGGAGGTGTCTGTGATTTGGCTGACATGAGCTAATTTGCATATGTTTCCCATGGGGCATTGCCGGAAAATAAGTTTCCATACACCAGCTGGGTCTCTACAATAAAAACAAGCACCACCCAAGGCAGCTTCTTGAATAGTAAATATGGACATTGGTTGCTCAGCCCACCAGTTTTCACTCACCACTCTCACACACTTTGGTACTTTAGTCCAATGTCTCAAATTTCCAAAAAGTGTTCAGCTCGACTTCCTTCACTGACATAGCTAATAATATACTGCACAAAATAATCGGTCCTATGGACACGTACAAATGGTCTACTGAATCCAGAATTTGGCGTTCCTCGATGGACTGCGTTTCCCACACAGTGATAGACATTGCCTTAACCTCAAATGCCCCCGCTTCTCCTCAGCTTACATAAATCTTGTCCTACTACTTATATCCTGCGAAGGACAAAATCCGCATGGATTTAAATTATTCTGAGCTTAATTTCCACTTTTCCAGATCGCTAATTCCATTCCTGAACTCTGTCATCACTGCATCCTGCCCGTACATGGTAACCAAGTACAGGAGCAATTTGTAGACACTTGGGACCCCAACCATGGTTCAGGTCACAGCTGTTGTGTCATATTCATGTATGCAGCCTCAAAAATTGGATTTTTTTGAAGACTATAATAAGATCCCTAGTTGAATATATTCTGAAGACATAATGTAAACCTTTCTCCTTCTTTTAGTTTAGACCTATGATTACCAGTATTTCTAAGCTATTGTAAGTACCTCCCCTAAATCATAGTACCCCCAAACTATTACTAATAAGTAAAGGGGTACGGTTTATTGCGGTTTAATGATAGTTTGAGGGCGGGAATAGAAGAACAGAGCTGAACAGAAAGAAAAGACAGAAAGTAGCCTGGAGAGGTGCTTGGAGCAGGACAGAGGTTCAAGCAGGAGTCTCTCCTGGTGTACTACAGTGTCGCAGATACAGTCCTAAGGGCAGTTCTCTTTGGAAGAAAGAGACAGCCATTGAGAAGCTTGCAAAGAGAGCAGCTAAACTGTGGACAGAGGAAGAAGGGGGTCTTTTCTGGTTTCTGCTATAGGGCTTTAGCAATTGTCCTATTGTAGTGACCTAGAGTTAGGATCCCTCCAGCACTTGCTTATCTATCTCATGTGGATTGTCTTTGTGTGTCTGTGTCTTTATGGATGTTGGTCTTTTGTCATGTGTGTGGTACTGTGTTTCACGTTGGTGTCACTATTGTGGTGTCTGTACATCCGTCACCTTAACCTGCTCTGTGTGGCATGTGTTGGAGAGATGTAGTCAGTAGAGGAAGACATGTGTGACGGAAGCTGAGGCTCTGGCATTTCTCTCTGGGCTAAGCACATCCTTGATTATCCATGGGATGCAACCCCTCTGGGGACCTGAAGTCAGAATCAGCTCCGGGAGAAGAAGTTTGCAAGGGGGGTGCAGGAACCGCTCCGCTTCTTCGAGTCAGAGAACAAGTCTATCGTGAGAGTCTACCCCAACAAAGCCATTAGGTCAACAAGGAAAAAGCATAACAAGTAGTGAAGGACTGTTCATGTTTTCCCCTCCATGTCAGGAACGCTGTCTCAGGAATTCTCATCAGATAACTGATGGCGACTGTATTACGGGGAAGGAGTGACTGCTTTACCCAAGTGTACTGGAGATTGTACCAGAGAACATGTGTCTCTGGTTTAAACCACACTTCGATTATGGACTCTTTTATTTGATTTTCTGATGGTCCGTTTCTCTAAGAGGCACTGGCATCACGTGGACATTTTCAAGGCAAGTCGTTATTACCACCTCAGGTATTTTTACCACTGTTTGCTGCTGGGTCGGGCCGTGCTTAAATGCTACAAGGAGGGACAGTAGAGCCGCCGTTAACAAAACATCTTAATCCCCGCTATCTCCCCACTTAGGTCTGCGCTTGGCTGCCACACTATAGGCAGTTTTCCTCTGGAGTGCTGAATAGTAACATCAGTGTCAAGTGGTTCCTCCAATACCCGCTTTGACAACGCTGAACCCGTACTGGCCGTCTGGAGAGAAATTGATACTCGGTTGGCTGGGCACAGAGCTGCTGCAGGTATCCTGTGCTGATGGGCCTAAAGACTGTATAGTGAGACAATTATCATTTATCGCCGATGCTGGTCAACCGGGATAGGACTCTGATTAACAACTGTTCATTCTGACCCTTGAACTTTATTCTCAGACTGAGATACCCCGGATTACCCAGTCACAAGTTGCTGTTTTCTTGTTTTACAGTTAATAAGGCGCTGTTTGTTCAGCAGTGCTGACTCCTGTGCCCTCTGCCCACCAGGCTGATATCAATCTGGAAAACCGGTAAAGCCCCCAACCCGCTACCTGTGGTCCCTTACAGATACACTGTGTCCTGGGGTATACATATCACAGGTGAGACCCTAGGGTCTAGACAAACAGAAGTCCACAGTCTTCTTAGCTTGAGCAGCACATTAGAGTATAGCAAGTAGCATTGGGTGCAAACGGCATGAATTCGGTAGTAGCTGTAGTATTAATACGCATGATATGAACTAGGTCTAGGAGCTAAGTACCAATTATATTGCTGGCTGGTATAGCTTGTTGGCAGCTACCAGTCATGTGATTTTGAAACTGGTGCCAAAGTTTGATAATGCTTTGATATCTTTGGTGTAATTGGTGTCAACAACTAGAGAGTCACATGCAGGGGGGCCTAAAAAAAACATATGACACCCAAAATAGGTCAGTGTAATTCTTCATTTTGCCTTTTGGGGTGCTGCAGGGAAATTGTATTCTTGCTACTAGTTCTTTTACAGATTAGAACGTATTGATAGGGGGTCACAGAAACAGGACAACCTGCAAAAAAAAACCTTATTGAAAAAGTTGCCATATAAATTAGTTAGTCTACAGTTGCTCAAAGTAGCTAAGCTCCCTTAAAGGGGTTTTCCAGGACTAAACTGTTGATGACCTATCCTCCAGGGCAGATCATGAAGAGTTGATCGTGGGCGTCTACTACTTGGGATTCCAACAGATCAATTGATTGAAAAGGCTGTGGTGCTTAATGTAAAGAGCAGCTCATTCCAATTCAAATGAATGGGACTGAGCTACAACACCAGGCATATCCGCTATACAATGTACTGTGCTGTGCTGGTATGAACTGAAGTGACAGCAGCAACCACCTGAGTGTTGCTGTCACTTCTATCAATGGATCCTGAGGGGCTGAACCCCACTGATAACCTAGGATAGGTCATCAATACTTTACTTCTGGAAACACCCTTTAAGTTGCTTGAACTTGAGTATCTTTAGCGGTTCCATTGAAATGAAAGGTGGTGGCTGGTATACGTCCACTGCTGCCCTCACTTCAGGACACACCATCGAAAGAAGGGGACCCAGCAATGAGATTCCCACCCATCAGCAAGTTGTCCTCTATGCTGTGGATTAGGGTTAACTTGCTTTGGTGGGACAACCCCTTTAAATGATATCTATATGGCTCATAAATGAAAATGAACCTCCTTAATACTTCATGATCTAATCTCCCATACAATAGCGATGACTTCACACTCCCCATATTATGGTGTGAGCTGTAGGAACAAGGCAGAATTCTATTCTTAATGAGATCATGTGTGATTCTAGCTAATAGGATCAAACTCATTGTCATCTCTTACTCGGCTCTAGCCCTATATTCATCCCATCATAAAGGAACATTAACCCCCCTTCTTTTCTTATAAGGGAGCGCGTGGAGTTTTGCCAGTGACTTAAGTATGAATCATTGTGTCATTTTCCCTATTTCCAATCCTACCCGCAATGACCGGAACGCTTTCTCAGCATATTCTTTGTTCGGGGAAGGAGCTAGAAAAGAAAAAGTGGCTTCCAATTATATATGTGTAGGATTTTTCTAATTCGTTCTCCTCCTTGGCGTTGGATTAATAAAATTGACTGCGCATTTTTCCATAGCAGTCAATAAGAACGCTGTACATTACTCTGTACAGAACACTCCGGCAAGCTGTAATCTAATATTGGAACACATGAACGGCGGGGTGGAATGGGACGCTAATCTGGTTGAAACCCTTTAAATGGAAATACTCGCTTTTTTAACAGCCTTTGGAGTGGTTGAAAGTGGCTGATAAAATCAGTTGAGATATTTCGGAACATAAGAGGGCTGTATAATTACCGTACAATAAGCCAAGTGGGTGGCAGAAGCACAAAAATTATTATTATATTTTTTTGAGGGAGGGGAGATTTGATAAGAAGGGATAATTATATGCAGAATACCATTTTATGACACAAATTATTATGCATTATGCCATGCTGTGACATCAAGGGATTAACATCTCTCTCTGGTGTTGGCTGATAGGCTGCTGGGTTGTCATTTAACCCAGGTAGCCTATTACTTTTAGTTGTATGGTATATAAACCAACCCCTTAGTCTTCAGGGTGGCAGTTGTACTGCTAGTGAACTAGCTACACTGTGCCAGACGTTCTTTTCTAGTCACATGCTCATCTCCAGGACTTCACCAGAGCAGCACCCATCCTCTGGAATGCTCTACCCCAAATCATCCAGACAATTTCCGATGCATGAAATTTCAGATGCGCCTTAAAAACGCACCTCTTCAGAAAAGCATACCAAATCCCCTGACCTAGTCCCCCCGCCCCTCCCTATGGCCCCCACACCTTTCACTCTGCCTATCACATACGACCTCTTCCCCTGCACCTCCTTACCGCCCAACCCCGTTTGCTTTCTAATAACTGATTTCCACATGAAATCCCCTACTGCCTGTGTTCCCCATGCCTCGCTTCCCCCACCCTGTACCTCCTGTACCTACCCTCCCCAATTATTTCAAACTGATTGTACCTCACATTGTAATTGCTGTATTGTTTGCATTTATCCCATGCCTGAAAGCGCAGTGGAATAAGTTGGCGCTATAAAAATAAAGATTATCATTATTATTATTAGTCTCATTGTGTTTAGTGAAGTTAGACAGTCAGTTCAGTACACTGTTATAGTAAGTGTCAGCATTCTAAGGTTTAGTGTATTTCTCACCAGTTAGCTTCGAATCAGTGTTCAGTCTTTCTAGTGGGGTTGCCCTTTTCAGAGTGGGTGCTTCTCTTGAGGGACTTTTCAGTTTGAGCAGTTCTAGTGCATTTATTCGTATAGTTTCTCGTACTTTGCCATACATTATTCTGATATCCTTTGGTAGTTTGTAGTGACCCATATTGTTGTGCACTGGTTTGATTCCACTCATTTCCCTGTTATTGATCTCATCACGTTGTGCAAACTACTGAAATCAGACGGAACAACAAGATTCCAGAACATATCGATAGAACATTTCAGTTACCTAGAAAACTACCAAACCCATTCAAGGTTTCAATATCAATATGTAGAAACAATACATATGATGTCGGATGATGAGGTCAGCTTCGGTGAGAGAATGTGGAAGATGGGTAAATGGAGAACAGTTAGATTAGGGAATGTGATAGTCTGCTGAATGAGATGTAAAACTGTGGACATTGGTGAGTAATCTGCTTGTCTGGGGTAACACAATCCAGAGAACTGGTGCAGCTGGAGAAAGTTTTGCAGATGGGAGTGGGAGGTTGGATTATGGAGGCACTTAGTCTAATATGATTAGCAGAATGGATAACACAGATAGAGTGATAGACAGAGATGAAGGAAGAGATATAGGATGATGCAGCACCGTAGAAGCTTTTGCAATTGCAAACTCGCACTTTCTATGTGAGTCCCGATGCTGTTTTGCAAGAAAATCATAATTAAAAATTGCTTCATACTCGCAAGTGCCTATTAGTTTCATGCAAGTATGATGAGATTTTTAACTTAATAACAGCTATATCACCCAAAAATGAAACTTTTTTCAGATTTCCATCTCACAGCATTGCTGCAAGAGGAAAAACGCCCATGTAAATTTGCCCACTGGAAAGAAAGGAATAATACATCGCAGGAGTTCTGTGCATTGCGCAATTTTTTTGCCAATGTAAATAAGCCTTAAAAGTGATAATTATAAATTGTATTCCATAATGGACAGAGAAACAATACAGTGACTGGCACAGGGTGGAGGCATCGGTGTAGTGACAGGCACAGGGTGGAGATATTGGTGTAGTGACTGGAACAGGGTGGAGGCATTGGTGTAGTGACAGGCACAGGGTGGAGGCATTGGTGTAGTGACAGGCACAGGGTGGAGGCATTGGTGTAGTGACAGGCACAGGGTGGAGGCATTGGTGTAGTGACAGGCACAGGGTGGAGGCATTGGTGTAGTGACAGGCACAGGGTGGAGATATTGGTGTAGTGACTGGAACAGGGTGGAGGCATTGGTGTAGTGACTGGCACAGGGTGGAGACATTGGTGTAGTGACTGGCACAGGGTGGAGACATTGGTGTAGTGACAGGCACAGGGTGGAGACATTGGTGTAGTGACAGGCACAAGGTGGAGGGAAATTGGTGTAGTGACTGGCACAGGGTGGGGCATTGGTGTAGTGACTGGCTCAGGGTGGGGGCATTGGTGTAGTGACTGGCACAGGGTGGGGGCATTAGTGTAGCTGTTAGACAGAAAGATGAATGAGGCTGCTGAAATATATATAAGATCACTCGGCTTCTTGGCTACTCTGAACTAGACTCCATCACTCAATAACCCCATTGATACATTCTTAGACCATGTGCTTAAACAGCAATAAGGCAATACTTGTGGTTGTTCTTGGGCTTGTGGAAAGTTGGACCCAGCTAAGTCTAGCACTATCTCCATAGGCACCATAACATTGGAAAACGATGGAAAAGATGACTAACTTGACCCACCATCTTCCTCAACATCAATTACTTGATGATGTCTTGAAACAAAACGACATAAATGCTAATGCAGAGTTTATACATAACATGCATAATGGAAAAAACTTTCTTTTGTAATATTTGCTTTCTTCTGGATCGATAGAGGGACACTGAGATCAAAGATTCTTCTCTCTTCCTTTCTCCTTGTCCTCTTCTGGTAGAGCTTAATGGACATATGTCTTCTTTCAACCATACTAATTATGCAATTAAGATTCAGGTTGTTTGTTCTGATATAGTAGAAGGCTGATGGTGTTGTCAATCAGCTTTGTAATTGGCCAGTGACCTTGAGTAATAACTGGCCCCTGAGTACCGCAGCCCCAGGAATAAGCTAAAAAAAAACTATAGCCAACGAGTATTATTTAGTGGTGTATAGTGGCAATTGAATTGAATATTATTCATTAATATACAATATTATTTCAATATTATGTGGACTCCTAAGGGTGGCATTATTTAGATACTGCATATTTTTATGGTGATATTATCTTGGAATTATATGTTGGTAATATATGAGCCGAAGTTGCGATAACATGGATTGTGGGGGGAGACAATTTAGTTTGTTCCTCCTGGAGATGGAGGGATGGGATAATTAGATCTCTGTAGCAGATGACACCACCCTGCTTGCGAAAGTGAAAGGGGCTTGGTATACCTTATCCGATGAGTGTAAAAGGAAAGTGAACGCATGGGGACTGTACCTCAACAGCAAGAAAACGAGAGTCATGATCATGGTAGGCAACAGTACAGTGAAATTAACAACGAAGATATGAGTCGGTCTAAGATTTAATTTTCCTTGAACCCAAAATCGATCGCAACGAGTATTCTGGACCTAATATTAAGAGGCGGATTACACTTGGTAGGATTGCAATGCAAGGACTGGAAAAGATATGGAAAAGCAAGAATATTATCATTGCAACAAAAACCAGACTGGTCAATGCAATGGTCTTTCCCATAATGACATATAGTTGCGAAAGTTGGAAGCTGAGTAAGACAGACACAAAAAAAGTTGACGTGTTTGAACTGTGGTGCTGGAGGAGAATGCTACGAATACCTTGGACTGCCATGACAATGAACGAAAATATCACTAGAGGGCAAAATCATCAAACAGCGGCTCTTTTTTTGGACATGTGATGCGCACTAACTCACTGGAAACAGTACTGATGCTCGGCAAGGTCAGTGGAAAGAGAAGATCAGGACGACAAAGAACAAGATGACTGGATACAATCAGGGCCACCACCAACATGTCAATTGCGGAACTGAGAGAAGCAATTAAAAAAAGAAATGCGTGGAGAACGTTGATCCATAAAGTGACCTAAGATTTGTTGTGACTGAATAGTTAATTATCATCAGCAGGGGCATGGCTATAGGAAGGTAAGATGGGTTGCATCCAAGACTTGGTGTGTGAGGGAATTCAAAGATGTCACTTTTACACATAAGAAAACACCAGCGTTATAAATGGTAGGTGGGGAAGGGAGCCTGTCATATAATTTGCATTTGAGACCAGGACTTCGAGCTAAACCTCTGCTCTGTGAAATATATATTGCTAACTTAGGGAAATTGGTGGGTTCCAAAGCCTATTAGCATGTGTAACAAAAATAGTAAATGGGTCCATATAATGATATAATGTAGCATTGGAATTTCAAAGACTACTGTACCTGCTAGACCCCCGTCTGAGAGTACTGTTGCTCGATGGCTAATCTTTATAGGGATTGTGCTCACTCATTCTTATCACAGTATTCTGCTATGACAATTTGCATTCTAAAACATTCCTTATCAGAACACTTATATTTGAGGAGCTGAGTGATGTTACATTGACAATACGGAAGGTCAAGAGATGCATTTATGCATTTCCACCTTCCAAACCCAATGTGAAGCTGATTTCAAAGAATTGTCTATAAATAAACGGTGGCAGCAGAAACACCAGTGAACGGTCTACTATAATAAATTAGAAGGAAAGAATAAGATAGAAGACAAAGTATGAAGAAAAATCGGAAGGAAAGTAGGAAGAAAGGGGAAAAGGAAGGAAGAAAAGAAAGAATAAAAAAAGGAAGTTAGGAAATTAAAAAGGAGGGAGGGAGGTAGGGAAGGAGAGAAGGAAAGAATAAGGGAAGGCAAAAAGGAAGAAAGATAAGAAGGAAAGAAAGAATTAAGTGATGAAGGAAGAAAATAAAAAAGGAAAGAAGAAAGGGGAAAGAAAGGAGGGAGGGAGGGAAAGAAGGAAGAAAAGACAGGAAGAGAAGAACAGGGTCAGGTATGGAGGGAGAGAAGAAAACAAGGAAAGAATGAATTAGAGAAAGATGAAAGGTAGAAAAGAAAGTAGTAATGAGGAAGGGAAAATGGAAGGTAAGAGAATCAGGGAGGAAGGGGAGGAAAGAAGGTAGGAAGGAAAAAGGAAGGAAGAAAAGAAAGAAGGAAATGAAAAAGGAAGGGGGAATAAGAAAGGGACTCAGGAAGGGGAAAAAAAGAAAGAAGAGAAGAAAAAAGGAAGGAAGGAAAGAATTAAATAATGATGGAAGGAAATCCAAAAAAGAAGAAATGGGGACGGAAGGAGGGAGCAAAGGGAGAAAGGAAGGTAAGAGGGAAAAGTATAAGAAGGGAGGTAGTCAGGGAGAGAGGGAAGGAAGGGGTAAAGAAGAAAAGAAAAATAAAGTTAAGCTTCTGCTCTGTGAAATGTATATTCCTAACTTAAGGAAATTGGTGGGTTCCAAAGCCTATTAGCATGTGTAACAAAAATAGTAAATGGGTCCATATAATGATATAATGTAGCATTGGAATTTCAAAGACTACTGTACCTGCTAGACCCCTGTCTGAGAGTACTGTTGCTCGATGGCTAATCTTTATAGCGATTGTGCTCACTCATTCTTATCACAGTATTCTGCTATGACATTTTGCATTCTAAAACATTCCTTATCAGAACACTTATATTTGAGGAGCTGAGTGATGTTACATTGACAATAAGGAAGGTCAAGTGATGCATTCATCCATTTTCACCTTCCAAACCCAATGTGAAGCTCATTTCAAAGAATTGTCTATGAATACATTGAGACAACAGAAACACCAGTGAAAGGTCTACTACAATAAACTAGAAGGAAAGAATAAGATAGAAGACAAGAGGGAATGGAAGAATGAAGAAAGAAGAAAAAGTATGAAGGAAGCTTAAAAGGAAGGAAGGGAGCAAAGGAAGAAAAGAAGGAGAGAAGTAAGGAAAGAGGGAGGAAGAGAAGAATGGAGGGAGTCAGGGAGAGAGCGAAGGAAGAGGTAAAAGGAAAGAAAGAAAAGAAAAATAAAGTTAAGCTTCTGCTCTGTGAAATATATATTCCTAACTTAAGGAAATTGGTGGGTTCCAAAGCCTATTAGCATGTGTAACAAAAATAGTAAATGGGTCCATATAATATAGCATTGGAATTTCAATGACTACCGTAACTGCTAGACCCCAGTCTGAGAATACTGTTGTTTGAAATGAAAGAAGATAAAAAGGAAGAAAGGAAAGTAGGAAGGAAAGAGGGAGGGAAGGGAGTCAGAAAGGAGAGGAAAGAAGGGGGAGAGGGAAAAAAGAAGGAAGAAAAGAAAGAATCAAGTAATGAAGGAAGGAAATTAAAAAGGCGAAAGGAAGGAGGGATGGCGGGAATGAAGAAGGGAGGGAGGCAAGGAAGGAAAGAAAGAAAGAGGGAGGAAGAGTAGAAGGGAGGGAACGGAGTCAGAGAGTGAGGCATTGAAAGAAGAAAAGGAAAAAGGAAAGAAGAAAGGATATGCTTTCATTGTTGTTCTCTTGTTGCTTTATTGTTGGGAATGTGCTTGTGCATTATAGTAACTCTCTTCTTTAAGGAGGGGAAGGCCTGAGGGGCAGTTGGTGCAAGCAGGAAATCATCAACGGAAACTGGAAGGTGGGCTGAGCAGGTGGACTCCTGGGATGAGCTAACGTGTTCTGATGAAGAAGCTCCTGAGAAGAGAGTTGTCTAAAATATAGTGGCAGTAATTTAGAATCTTTGCATCATCTCTGTACCGTTGCCCCAGCCTGTGAAGGTGAGCCCCAGCCTGCACCCAGTGATCATTTACAGAAGTCTACTGCATAGTCCTAGTCTTACAACGTAGTATATTTCCTTTCTTAAACACATACCAGGTTTCAACATGCCTAGCTTTCATGACACCCATTCTGCAATGATAGTGGCTATTATGATATCTGCAGGCCTTATATAATCTTTGAACATGACATCACTCTACCAACCAACTTGGTGCCCGCAGGCACCATAACAAAAAATGTGACCCTGATTGAAACAAATGATAAAATAAACAAGGGCCTTTGAAGACACCATCCAAGATGTATCACCTCAAGCTGGAGCCTACGCCAGGACATCTCACTCACAGATGTTCTTCTCAGAACAGATGAAGGCAAAATACTCAAGTCAATATGTTCAGAGCTTCACTACTCAGTATTAGTTTGGACATTTCTGCTGTTGTTTGAGGACCACAAGTTTACGACATCCATAAGTTTTTGTAGCTATGATCCATACAATTCTCTACAACCTACAGCACACTCTGGGGCTACGACATCGAGACAGCTGCCTTCTTCACAGTGAACCAAAACCACTTGTGAAGTGAAGCCGAACATATGGAGGGAATCTGTTCAAAATTACGCTCCCCCCCCCCCCTTGCAAATACAGGACATCCTAATTAGCTCTACGAAAACTTGCCGACCTTCTCATTACAAGCTTATGTTACTTCCCATGATGCTTTGGCCCTAGGCTGAAGGGCTGAGGAGCTTACACTCTACATCTGCACCTCATCAGTTGTCGAATAAACTCCTTTAATCCCATAATAACTGTGTGTTACATCAAATAATAGTTTAAGCGTGCGGAGTAAGGGATCTCGTTTCCAAAAGATTCACTGTTTACATTGCTTAAATACTTATGTTCATTTGTATGTACACAGAGGACATGTCACTGCTCAACATGTTCACGAGATTTATGACCAGATGGACAAAGTCTAAACAACATGGCCGGTCCATTTGTTACCTTTTATAAAATATAAAAGTATCTTTGAGTTTTACCCTGGGATTTACTAACAGGTCCTCTCAAATGACTAAACCAGACTGCATATTGTATACTTGTTATTCTATGACCGTGTTTTTTGAAATTTGACTTGCACTGCTGTTTTTACCATTCCCTACATTAAAGCCTGGAGGTCCACCAAAACTATGGGGTTATTAGTGGACTCTATGTGCCAACCACAGACGAACAGCCAATTCAGCTGATAGCTTTTCCATCCTGATCAGGGTCATCGTGAGCTTTTTTAATGGAAGTGGTGATGAGTTTCTCTATCCTAATGAAGGTAGTTATGAACTTCTTCTTCCATATGAAGATGATCATGAGTTTCCTTATCCTGATGAAGGTGGTCATGACCTTCTTCATCTTGATGAAGGTAGACGTGAGTTTCTTCTTCCAATCACAGAAAACGGCCATTACTTACTGAGTAAGGAGTGCATATAGATGCATCCTCTCACCATGCAGGTAGCTGGCTACCAAATGTTTTTAATTCTTTATATTTCCCCTTCTGTGATGTATTTATATTAGAGTAGGGAGCCACTACAACACAAGGAACCGTGAAGTGGTTAGTGGGCTCGTGTATCTTGGCCAACTAATGCCTTGCATGTATTATCTATCATTCACATGCAGCGTGGCTTTAAGACTCCAGCGGGAGCCCAGGGTGGCAGTACCAATGTTGTTTACTGATGGAAGTGCAGGGCAACCTGCCGAATTATTATGGTCTGCATGATGAACTATATATATCAGAATGGTCTGGCACTTTGTATCCACTATGTGTGGGAGTATACGCCAAGCAGCCACCCCCCTCTATATCAAGAGGCAGTGTGAGTAGTCAGCTACCTGCATGGTGAGAGGATGCATCTATATGCACTCCTTAGTCAGTAAGTAATGTCCGTTTTCTGTGATTGTTTCTAATTCTCTATATTTCCCCTTCTGAGTTTCTTCTTCCATATTAAGGTGGTCATGAATGTCTTTATATTGATTAAAGTGGTCATGAACTTCTCCATCCTGATGAAGGTGGAAATATGCTTCCCTATGCTGATGTAGGTGGTCATGAACTTCTCCATCCTGATGAAGCTGGCCACAAGCTTTCTTATCTCAATAAAGTTGGTGATAAGTTTCTACCCTGCTGAAGGTGGTCATGAGCTTCTTCATCCTCTTGGAGGTAGCCATGAGATTCTTCACCTTGATGGAGGCAGTCGTAAGCGTCTTTTTTTCTGATGAAGCTGATCTTGAGCTTCTTTTTCTGATGAAAGTGGTCACGAGCCTCTTCATCTTCATAAAGGCAGTATGTCCATGTATATCCTGATGAAGGTAGTCATTAGTGTCTTCATCAATGATAAAGGTGATCATGAGTCTCCCTATCCTGATGAAGGCGGTCATAAACTTTATTTTCTTGATAACAGTGGTAAAGTAGGAGCCTTTTCTAAGTTTTGCTATTGTTTTCCGTGGTTTCTCGTTACACCATTGTGATGAACCCTTAATGAGAATCTTTCATATGTCTTAAAGTAAATTCCACTGTAAAAAATAAACTAGCATGTGTAATTAAAAGCCGACAAAGACCAAGGATTTGGTTTCTTACATTTGACTATAGCATTCTCTTTAATCTTGAAAATTGTGCACCCGCTATCTTGAGTCATGATCTCCTCATTTGTGTATTGACTGCGGAATGAATGCGTGTGTGCTTACATGTGCGCACTTCTACAATTGGCAGAGCTTTCCTTCCAAAGCAAGGCAAACAAGAAACTGATTGGAAACATTATTGAGCGAGCTAAAAACAGCAAGAGATAAATAAACACAAGCGGGCGGGTGGGGGAGATAAATGAATGGGAGCGATTGGAGAGGAGGAGGGAGAGAAAGTAGAGGATGCATAGGAGGATGGAAGCCAGTGAAAGTGGACTGTGTCTATATGTGTGCATGATTAATGGGGGTGGGGTAGAGAGGAAACTAATGAGTCCACAGAGATGAGACCAGGCGAGAACCAGGCGAGGGGAAAATGTGTACAGTAAGTGAATTGGAAGATAAAGCACAAACTGTAAATATGGACAGGATAGATTAAGTACTGCAGAGAAGTAAAAGGCGCTATATACTCTATTCACAGAGGAGCTAGCAGAGATGGTGGACGGTGGAGAGAAGGAGAAGAAGCCACAACGAAGAAAAGGAGTCAGTGCAGAAAAGGAACTTAAAGGGCCACTCAAGAAAACACACATTTCCATCCCTGTGCCCTTATCTAATTGCTTGCTACACTTTCGATATCTCCTCTGTGTATTGCAGCCACTTCCCTGCAGTGAAGCCCTTGTCTGATGCTTATCAGGAACCACCTTGAGAGTGAGATTTTTTACTTTCACTTTCAAATCAATCCCACAATGCATCAGCACAGCATTAGCTAAAGGCTGTACCATTTCTGCCTACTGGGTGGGCAGCCTAATTATTATCACCTTCTATATTCACCTAAATAAGCAACAGACCATAGGTATACAGTCAGGAGGATGATCTGTGATCTCCTCTATTATAACTATGTGACAAGAGCTGCGTGACTATCATCCATAACTGTGATAGGATTGTCTGGATCCGCCTCTTGCAGTTTCTGTGGTAGGGATCATGCAACAGCAAAAGGCCTTTTTCACACGGGCAACAGCTATATTGCCACGAGAAAATCACAGCGATAATGCAGCTATGTCTGTGCAATACCATGATTTAGTTGCACTACAAAGTTGCGTGAATTTGTTCTGCTCCTTTGCCGGGATTTTCGGAGGGTGGGCTTGAAATATAAGCGCAACCTCGAAAATACGCCCTAGCTGCATTTAAAAATAAATAAAAAACAAAACAATACCTAACAGGCGCTGTCCGCTCCGCCGCACTTTTCCTCCCGAAGCTCCGGCACACTTGTCTTCATAAATCTCACCTCCAGGAAGAGCTGGTTCTGATTCATTCTTGAATGTTGCAGCTCAACAAATTAATGCAGCGCTCGATAACCCAATCACAGCCATAGCATTTAATGGCTGTGATTGGTTTATCGAGCGTTGCATTGATTGACTGAGCAGTGGCGCTCAAGATCCAATCAGAGCTAGCGCTTCCTGGAGGTGGGATTTATGAACCCCCTGACCAGGAAGCAGCGGCTGAAGGCTGCAAACAAGTGTGCCAGAGCTTCGGGAACAGAAGTGTAGTGAAACGGACAGTGCCTGTTAGGTAATGTATTGTTTTTTTATTTATTTACTGCAGCTAGGACTTATTTTAGGGACAAGCTGTAGGACTTCCTACTGTAAAGGTTGCATCGCACCGCACTAAAACCACGATTTTGTGCTATGCAACACAAAGGAAGGGAAATATAGACTACAAAACATTGCAAATCGCGGCAATACTCAGCATGCCGCAATTTTTTTTCTCACAATGTAGCAGCCTACAAAACATTGCTAATGTAGCACTGTCGCATTGCAAGAAAATCATGCAATTTTGTGGCCCATGTCAAAGCGACCTAACAGAGAATTAGAAATTAGCTGGTTTCAGACAGCATAAACCCAAGCATATCTGAGCTGGTCAGAGTTGAGATGATACAAAAGAGACCAGGAGTTTCAGACAGAGATAAATAACTTACCAGGGTAATACTAGCTCACTTACATATACTGGGGGGGAGGGAGCTACATAATTTCAAAAATCAAGTGGCCCTTTAAGATCCATATCTAGATATACATAGATATAGACATAGGCACAACTACCAGGTGTCACGTCTGTCTCCTGAGATCTGTGGTACTACAGGTGCTCTGGAGCTTTCCTGCTCAGGGGGGATTGTGCCAGCTGGGTGTATGTGTGTCGCCAGTCAGTCAATCACTCCAGGTCAGTACACATATAAGCTGCCTTCCCAGGTGTGGGTGTGGTCAGCTTTCTCTGTTCTCATTCTCTCTCTGTGTGGTGTGAGCAGGTTACATGTGTGATGGTTGCAAGAAAGGTTTGTGTCTTGTGGTTTGTTTGGTTATGTCGCTGGACTCCTGGTTAGTGTAGGGACTAGTGGTATTGCCAGGAGCTGTGTTGTGGCCCGCTAGCTTCCATATTTTGGCCAAAATGTCAACAACTTCCTGGCATTTATAGCATTTACATCTGCTACTAGTGTTTGCGTATTGGCTGCTGTATGGTGTGATTTTGGCTCTGTGTGTATTCTTATCTTGTCCAGTTGTCCCTGTCGGTGGTGGCATGTGTATGTGTCCTAGCCTGGGTTCCTAGGGGCAGCAAGGGCCCAGATCCAAAGACGGCTGGGCCACCACCTATTGGGGCGAAGTCCCGGCTCAGGTAGGTCCTTGGTCCCAAGCCTCTTAATACATTTGTCGCATCTGGGACTAGACTGAAACCTGAGTTCCTGAGTGCCGCACCATTATATGTTATTAGGCCCTTTGGGTTCCGGCATAATCAATTAAAAATTTATAAATTTGGCACTTGTGCTAAAATTGCATCTTTTTGACGCCAGAATTCTGGCACAAGTAACATAATACATAAATGTGCCCTAATGTGATGTCCTTCAGACATGGGCATGGAAAATTGAATGTGAGCTATGAATGGAAAAGATCACCATGTCTTCATATTTGCATCATCTGGAACTGTAGGAAAATCTCATAGTGTGAATGCAAAGCTTTATGGTGAGGTCCTTCTACATTGTGTTAACCATTTAACTTAGCTTATACAGAGTATTGACCACAGGGTTTTACAGTACTTGGGGTCTATGATAATGTAACAGGTGCAGATTGAGGTCCAGACCTATTATCTTAATTTTGCATTTTTGGGGTCTATATATTTATTTAGGGGATCTGGTCTGAATTTTTATTTAGTGAGTATAGTCAGGGGTCTTTCTTTACTAAAGGGTCTGGGGTGAGCACTATATTTAGGTGGTCTAGGGGTCTATATTTGTTTAGGGACCTGGTATGTTGGCCTGTATTTATTTATCGGGTCTGGTCTGGGGACTGTATTTGTCTAGCAAGTCTGGTAAGTTGGTCTGTATATATTTACGAGGCCTGCTATTTCTATTTGTGGGGTCAGGAGTCTATATTGTTTTCAGGAGTCTGTATTTGTTTAGAGGGCCTGGTTTGGGGTCTGTGTTTGTTTGGGGGTCTGGTCTGGAAACTCTATTTACGTAGCAGTTCTAGTCTGGGATCTGTATTTATTTAGGGGGTTTGCTTTGGGGACTACATTGTGTTAAGTGGTCTGGGGTGTGTATTGCATTGGTGGTCCTGGGGGTTATATTTATTTAAAGGGCCTGGTCTGAGGCTTATATTTATTTTGGGGGTGTGGTCTGGGGTTTGTATTTAGTCTGTTGTGTGGACTTTATTGTTTTAGGGGGTCAGTATTTGTTTATGGGTCTGTTTTTTTTAAATGTGTCTAGGGTGTATATTGTTAAAGGGGTTAGGTCTGAAGTCTGTATTTATTTAGGGGGTCTGGTTTGGAGTCTGTATTGTTTTAGGGGCTCTGAAATCTGCATTTTTTATTGGTCTGGTTTGGGTGTATATTAATTTAGGGGTCTGCATTCATTTTGGGTTTCACAAAGAGGGTTCAAATGTCATAGGTTGGGGCGTGTCTTATATAAATGAGCGGGAAAGAAGGTAAAACATCTTGTTATGTATGTCTCTCCATACCTTACATTTCAGAATCTCAATGATGTCCCTGAAAAGTTGGCAAATATGGTTTAGGAGAATTATGCCAATGTGAGTTGGACAACCCCCCTCATGACAAAAGCATAGACATAGGGTATATACAGCCACTTCACCTCTGCTTTGCTTCTCCTCATCCTATAAGCCTTAAATACCAGGACTAAAGACCAAACTCAAATGAGAAGAAGCTGAAGAAGAGGATAAGTGGAAGTCAAAATACAGTAAATACAATAATAACATAAGAAACATTAGATGCAAACTTATATAATGCCTTATAAGTTAAAATACCAAGAAAACAATAGAATGGAAGGAGCTGAAAAAAAGGGTGATTAGGAGGAAAGGGTGGTAAAATAAAGACAGATGTGGAGCGAAAGACGGGATTAAACCGACCAATTAATGTGTCAGCGCCCAGGACCTGCAAAACGTCATATACTGTAGCCTATGATATGCGGAACAATCTGCAGATTAACCCTTTAATGTGCCCTGCCATCAAAAATCCCCAACTCCCTTCATTTAGTAGAAAACAGAGTACCCTAAATAGTAACACATTCCATTTTTCCCTAAGAAGTAAGACACACAAGGCATAAAATGCCCCAACAATACAGATGGGAGTAATAAAGGTGTGAGGGAAAATGTATACCGTATGCAGGTCTGGAGAATGGGTTATGGGGGTGATAAAAGTCTAATAGGGATACATAATACAGCAATAATGCCTACTCCCTAAATTGCCCCTCCTGCTCTCATTTTCTTCTCAGCCAGTGCTAGGAATTAAAAATCCCTTAACCTATTCATTGTTCTCATAGTAGCTTTGTGGGCCACATACCACCGCACACCTCTACCACCCGGCCGTCCACATAATGTCAAAGTAAATGTAATTCGTTAGATGAGGCCACCTTCTTCCATTGCTCCATGTCCAGTTCTGATGCCAACTGTAGGTCCTTTCTGTGGTGGAAAGGGTTCAGCGTGGGAGCTCTGACTAGTTTCTGGCTAAGTAGCCCCATACACAGTGATGCCCTGTATGATTTGACACATTTTTACCATTGCCAGCCACAACCGTTTCAGCAATGGGTGCTACAGTAGCTCTTCTGTGGGATCAGACCAGACAGAGTAGTCTTTCCTTACCCCGTGCATCAGTGAACCATGGTTGCCCATGACCTTTTTTGTTGGTTCACCAGTTGTCCTTCCTTGGACCACCTTTGGTAGGTATTGATCACGGCTACCGGGATCACCCCTCAAGACCTACCAATTTGGACACTGTCTGACTCAGTCGTTTGCACTTTACAACTTTGCCCTTGTTACAGTAATTTTTAATCTTGCCCATTTTTATGGCTTTGAACACATCAACTTCAAGAATTGACTGATCCCTTGCTGCTTAATCTATCCCATCCTCCTTGACAGGTGCCATATTCACTTCACCTATCAGTGGTTTTGAAGGGTTTTACATAACTAAGATATTGATGACCTATCCTCAGGATAGGTACATGCCCTCAATTCTACGATAGCCCCATTGAAATCAATGGAGCTTCAGCATGCATGCTCGGTTGCAGCTCCATGTAATCTCCTCGCTGTGGAGGTACACTAAGGAGGTGAAGGGGACACGAGACTCCTGTTGTCGGGATCAATAAGGTTTTTACCGCTCAAACTTTTATCACTTATCCTGTGGATTAGTACCTATCCCGCACAATAAGCTATAGTTATCTTAAACAGGATATATTAAAGCAGAAGTCAACCTCCTTTGACCTGTTGGTTATGTCGTGTGGTTTTGTTTCTGATTCCTAGTTCCGACTGTCAACCATACCGTTTCCTAGTTTCTAGTTCTAGCGCAGACTCCAAATCTAGTTCTATCCTACTTTTTATTCTGTTTCTATCCCAACTCTTGTTTTGGACATCTACCTAGACCTCTTGGCTCTGTTCACTCCAGTTCCGGTGTTCACGCCTCACAGTTACTAATCTTTCCTGTGAATCCTACATCAAAGTCCATACCTTCTTAAGAAGGGTAATTGAGTGATACCTTAAACTGTACCTCCCAATGTAGCCTGTGCCAATGCAAAAATGCCACAGTATACAAGTTGGTTACTAGAGGGCCCATTGCAGTTACTTTGGCATCTTTTTAGATTCATTGCAAATAATTCCATCAAGCTTCGACCTTGTTTTGCTGGCTTTGAACCTTTGCTGTAATTTTTTCTAGATGTTCCCTGTCTCAAACTGCTTGTCCATTTGACCACATTACATACATCTGTTGTGCTCTTTTCTAGTAATGTCCAGCAAGGCCATCGATAGGCTTTCCTTCTTCTGGGGGAAATATTGAACTCATTGCCCTAGTTTTATATCTAAATATTTAACCCAAGGCAGAGTGGCTTATTGGCATTGCCTTAGCACCCAGTGCTTGGGGCAAATGCCCTGCCAGTACCACTCTAGCTACGTGACTGCTGTCTAACTTATAACCCTGTTTGTATCTCCGTTGACCTCATGCCACCTCCTATTTATTGTCCCCTCCCCATATATCCCTTCTGGCTTCTTTCCACCTGGTGTTTATCTTGTCCTCTGTTGTTTCCTCCTCTTGGATCTTCTTCACTCTCGATGCTCCGATTCTATCAGTGCTCTTTATCATTGCTGTATAAATATAATCCTCTGTAAAGTCTGCTTGTTCTAGTCTCATGAGTTATATTGTATGACAGCCAGGAGATAAAAGCAAGTGCAAGAGTAAGAAGGAACTGAAGCTGGAAGCTGTGACACTACCTCTGCCCCCTCTTTTACTGTCTGCAGGTTAGCATGAAGGGTGCAGTTAGACATGACGGCAGGACTAGACCACACACAGGGGTTTGTAGTCGTAAAACTGGACACACGAAGGTCTGCGGTGAGGCTCTGTACACAAAACGGTAGCATTTAATCGAGGCTGTTTGCAAAATTGGATAATTTCATTTTATCTTAGGGCCCATTCACATCTATGTTGGAGGTTCTCTTTGGAGCCTTCGGTGCAAATATGGCAGAAAATCCTGGAAGAAATAGCATGCTGCTCTATTTTATCTGGTGGAATACTAGATGGAATGCCGAAAGCCCGACGGACACCATCATAGTTAATGGGGCAGTTCGGCACCATTTGGTTACAGCATGTGATGGATCCAGTTGTTTGGGTATTTTTGTTATTTGGCCCCGAGGACAGACCCAAATGCCCATATGCAGATGTGAATGCATAGAAGCTATGAAAAAACTTGTTTTAAAAAATGTACACACCCTTAATCCAATTAAAGTGGTTGGACAGAAGAATGGGGAAGTTGAGGATGATCACTATTCTTTGGTCAGCAATAGTAAAACAATGACTGACAGATTATGGCAATGGTTCTGTTTTTGAAGGAACCATCCCCTGAAACAGAATGCAGAAGAGGTGGAGCTTACGCAAATTTATAGTGAAGGGGACATTTTGGGTTGTTTTGGGGATGATGCTGGGCAGAACTAGATTTAAAATAAAATGTTGGTAAGTATTAAAAGAAGATATGTGAGCTGTCCATAAACGGTCTCTGCAATGGTGATGCTAACTATTGTCCGATGGCCCATGGCCAGAGGGACATCCACAGCAAATTGCATATGATATGCGATCCTTAAATTCTATTTGAAATCCCAACCCAAGAGTATCATGGCTCTAGTGGTGCAGTAATGGCATCATGACCTTTAATGCCCATGGGTTCAGATGACTCTCAGCCCACTACTGGTCACTGCACTCCTCCAATATCAAGAGCTGCTCAAATTAAGCTTTTGGAGATAGCTTAACAAGGTCTAGGATGGAGGGGGAAGCCCCTGTTGGGAGTAGGAATGTGCAGGATGGGGACCTTAGCTGAGGCCTTACCTGACATTGACATTTCATCATGCATCGAGGGAGCTGAAGCAAGTGAATCCAAGAGCTGTGTTGATAACTTTGGAAGGCTGCAGGGAGAACCCCACTACTGGCAGTCTTGGCTATACTTCCAGAAGAACTCACGGCTGCAGGACCAGTCTTCCGCATGGTAGTGAAACGCTGAAGTCCACTCCACATTTTGCCAACTCGTTGTTTATTGAAATACAGTTTATACTGAGGCACAGTTCGTATGATACTCCAGGCCGTGGTACATGCAGGTGGCTCACAGAGGTTCAGACAGTGCTGAAATATGGCTTTCTCTACCCCCTTCATCGATTCCAAAGAGAACTCTGATTCTTACAGCCCACAGTAAGGGTGGATGCAGATGAACGTTGTTTTCTCACCTCATGTGGTCGTAATAATCACGGCCGTATAATGGGCCAAAATGAAATCACTGATTTCAATGGGATTTCAGTGGTTTAATTTTCACTAGGTCTTTTCTCGGCCATTAACTGTACGGCCGAGAAAAGATAGGACCTGCCCTATCTTTCCTGCACGTAGTGAATAGATTCCCCTCGTTCAGGCGCAACTATGCTCCGCCAAGCGTAGTTGCACGCACGCTCATCAGAATAAGCCCTAATAGTAGGTAGGGCTTTCTCACTGCCTTCTACACTGGGGTCTTGAGCTGGCTGAAACCCATTCATCTACTACTTTCCCCCACTGTGTCACACCAAGATGGCGCTGACCTAACATTACATCTGCTTCCACCAGCCACCTGCACTCACCCAACCTATTAAAGAAACATTAAGCAAACATTAATAATAATCAAGGATGGGCAATTTTCCCACGTCAGTTCCGTGCGATTCCAAGATGGACCGAGCTCACATGGGAAAAAACCTATTAATTTGAATGGGTTAGTTCACACAAGCTATTTTTCTCTGATAGTCCGAGTTAGAAAGGTCACTGCTAGAGATGAGCGAGTATACTCGCTAAGGCACATTACTCGAGCCAGTAGTGCCTTAGCCGAGTATCTCCCCGCTCATCTCTAAAGATTCGGGGGCCGCCGGGGGGCGGGGAGCGGCGGGGAAGAGCGAGGAGGAACGGAGGGGAGATCTCTCTCTCCCCCCCCGCTCCCCGC
Organism: Eleutherodactylus coqui; assembly: GCF_035609145.1. Classification (NCBI taxonomy): domain Eukaryota; kingdom Metazoa; phylum Chordata; class Amphibia; order Anura; family Eleutherodactylidae; genus Eleutherodactylus; species Eleutherodactylus coqui. Next base: position 31,028,317 of record NC_089849.1, read on the forward strand.
CGCAACTCACCTGTCACCCGCGCCTCAAAGGAACACAATGAGGCCTCAAAGGAACACAAAGGGAGACAGGGGTATCGCCCTAGGAACCAAGTAAGTATCCATCCCCCTCTGTTACCTATACAGGCCTTAAAGGGGCTGTCCAGACTTAGAAAAGCATGGATGCTTTTTTCCAAACACAGCGTCACCTTTCTCCGTTGTTTGCCTCTGGTATTTCAGCCCAGCTCCATTCACTTCAATACAGCTGAGCTGCAATACCCAATACAACCTTATGGACAAGAGTGGCGCTGTATTTGGAAGAAAGCAGCCATGTTTTTCTAACCTTGAGCAGCCCCTTTAATAGTGCCCATGAGTCAGTATTGTCTGAACGCAGTACCTTCCCTAAACATATACGATGCATTACAAGTATATATAGGATATATAATGCAGTATATCAGAATGTATTAACGTATAATATGAATAGGATGCAGGAATTGTCAGGTTAATTATCGTCCTCTTACATTTCACAGCTAAAAAGCTTTTTATGACGATCCTAAGGGATTTATTCACGGATAAATGGGCTTTATTGTGGGTTTTAATAATGGATGTCACTTGGAAGCTCGCATCCAATCTTTCTTTAAAAGGGTCTCTTATATAGAAAACACTCGTTCGCTGCCAGAACGTCTGAGGAGCTGCGAGGGAAGGCTTGGGTGGGGGGCTTGGATCCTGAGAGTGATGAACGGCAGAAGAGGAAGGGACGGACCGCAGGATTATATCTAATGATTGCAGCTATGCTATGGTATATTAGTAGGTCATTATTACAGTCCTGTGCGGGCGGGGGACATTTAGAGAAATAGTAGAAGTAGAAGGAGGGATCTTATGGTTTTATAGAGCAAAGGAAGAAATACTGGAATTATAGGGAATATTAGATATATTAAAATACTAGAATTGAAAATGACTTGACCCCTTAAGGACCAAGCACTATAAATTTACAGCGCTTGGTCCTCGGCTTTAATTTCAGCTCGGATTAAAGCTCTTGCTCCTGCAATGTAGCAGGATCAAGTTGAGTCCTCGGCTGTTAGTCATAGCTGAGGACCCGGAGGAGAAGGCAGAAGCATTTTTAACCACTTCTGCAATCTTTGGTTTACTTTGCTCCTCCTTTGGTTTACTTAGGCCAGGCTCGCATGACCGGGTCATGTAGCGGATTCTGGCTCTGAGCCCAGCCAGTGACCTTGCGCACGGCAATTAATTGTATCGCACATGACCGTATAGGCTCACAGGTGGTCATGCACAGTACAGTTTTTTTTGTTTGTTTGTTTGTATTTCCTGCGAGGTCACTCAGCAGGGTACCCGTAGCCCATATGCAATGTTAATTGACATTAATGGAGGCCATTTGCGCAAATATAGCATGCTGCGATTTTTCTTTCGCTTGCAGAACACGCAATTCGTATCTGCAAGTGTCAATGCCCGCATTTTACCATGGATCGTCCACACAGACGCAAATCGCAGAATCCGCAATTCAAATCCGGCCATGGAAGACCGGCCTTACTTTTTCTCCCTGCAACATGGATGTTTACTAAATGTGCTCAATACATGAGACATGAACGATATGGCTGGGTTCACACAGGACGGAAATTCCATGGAAGTCTTGCAGAATGTCCTCAGTGGAATTGCACGGAAATTCTACGAGTTTCCTCAGTGGTAAGGCTTCAGGTTTGAAGTGGCTTGTCTGCCTGTCTTCTGCTGCGGAAATTTCTACCCATAGAGAGAAGAGAGCCCGAAGCGGAAACAGTCATACAATTGACATGTTGCGGATTTGAATTCCGTGCCGCGTGTCAGTTTACGTGCGGCTTGTCCGCAGATTTTTGAAAATCTCACCCATTTTACTGCTTAGTCTCGGGCTTAAGAATGCATGCAGAATTTCTGTGCCAAAATTCTGTGTCAATTCCATCCAATGAGAACCCAGCCTATAACTGTTTGGCCTCATGCACACAGGTGGATCTTGCTGCGGAGTCCAGGGTTGGCATCCGCCTCGGAGTTCCGCAGCAATAACCCTCCATTGCATGCTATGAAAAAATGATTCTTCATGTATATGAGAGGAAACCAATTCCAGATTCTGCTTGCAGAAGAAAAATCGCAGCATGCTCCATTTTCCTGTGCTTACCACACCAACAGCTTCTATTGAAGTCATTTGAGGCCGTCCGACCCGCAGACCGTCCACAGTGTTAATCCCGAGACGCAGGAGTTAAAAAAGAATATGTACTGCGCATGTCTGCAGTACAGAGAAGCCCGAAGAAGATAGATCCGCGTGGACGCCAGCGAAGAATACGACAGGTACGTAGGGTCACCCGCCGCGGTCAAGGCCGGATTCCGTGCAGGATTCAGACTCAAGGCCCATTCAGACACAACGATTATCACTCAAAATTTGCTCAAAAGCCATCTTTTGAACAATTATCGTTGTGTCTAAATGCGCAGCCATTGTGCGCTGTTCATGCACTATTTGTTCATCAACGATTTCTAGAAGGCTAGAAATCACCAATGACTGTTATCGGCGCCGCACGCTGATTTTCTCTGCAGGCGGCACTGATAGCATTCTTTCAGCTGGGATCCTGTTGGCACTTCCCTAGCGGGATACCAGCTGAAACCTCCAAGAACAAAGCAACTGTCAGCGCTCCTGCTGTTTCTCAGAGCTATCAGCTCAGCGGGACACTGCTGATAACTCCGAGAACAAAGCAGCTGTTTTGTATATGCAAACAGCTGCTTTGTTCTCGCAATCAGCGGTGTCCGGCTTCGCCTACATTTAACTCTTTAAGTAGCTAATTAGCTACTTAAGGGTTATGCAAAGAGGATCGCTCAAAACTGTCACTCAAACTGCCATTTGAGCGATTTTTATCTTGCAATTTGAATTAGTATTTTTACGATGTGTTTCTCTATACAGAATTACTTAGGAATGCTCTCTCTTATGGGTTTTGGGACTCTCTCCTTTTCGCTCATCACTAGTTCTGGGCTTTAATTTGAGTGGTGAGAGCTGGCTTCAAGCAGCTACTCCAAAACTCACCTCAGCAAACGTTGCTTTGGCTGTCACACTCTTTGCGGCAGCGCTTTTTGTAGTAATACGCTTAACATTCCAAACTCCTGCCGCAAAACAATGGCGGCCCACAGGCAATTTGTTCAGCACTTCTGCCCATAAACAAATTGCTGCATCACATGAAATGCCTTTCTTTGGGGACCCTTTTTATGCCCTATCCTCTCGCATTGCCTCGTAATACTTGAGTCTCCACCTCATGCCACCGCAGCAGACCACCCAGTAACCTGGAGGCAGAAAACATTAAAGGAACAGTTCCAACATTAAAATGCTTCAAATAAAACAGCATTAATACTATAATAATCCGGGTGCTCTAATAACCCTCTTACACCAGCCGCCATTTGTGTGACGCCGCCACATGTTTGTGCCCTCTGTGTGACAGACCATAATACAAACACTTGCTAGTACCTGACGAAGAGTAGAGTTGCCACACCAAAGTCTGTCGTACCGAGACCCGGCCTTATTTCTCTGCCATCTTCCTGGGAGAACCTGTGGCTGCGTACCACGCAGGCCTTTGGTCCCATTGCAATATAATATGGCCTATGTAGTGACAACTCTTAATGTTAGGCAATTGCTTTACTTTACAGAATCTTTCCTGTGTGTATTTCAGTAAGGAGCTGCTAGCAATGTCTTGAGGAAGGGTGAGTGCCAGCTTAAGACCGCCAGTATTGTGCATGGGAGGAAATGAGCGTCCCCTGTGCTGTGACGTAAGGCTGCTTAGTTACTAGCAGGTTACAGCAGCGCTCGCTTTTATAAGGGTCATTTCCAGATGTAAGCAGCTGCATAGGCTTGCATGCTATGGAAATCCCATAAGGGACAAATAACATGTATGCGTGTGAGATATGTGGGCTGTGTGGTGGATAGCTTCAAGTACAGCAAACTGATTAAAATTTCGTTAACCCATTTGCGACCGGGGCACGGCAAAACTGCTGGTAATTAATCCTTGTATGTTACCTTTTATGGCTTTGTGTAACAGTTTCCTTTTACTTTACTTTGTAGGATGGTTTCACACCTGCGTGAAGGGCTCTGTTCAGGTTTTCATTTTCCTACAGGAAAATGGAGTCCCTGTCTGAAGTGACCAGTCCAATGATGGAACCAAAAAGAGCTGAACAGACCCGATTGAACATTATGGGGTTCGTTTGGCTTCTGTTATACCCTGTAACAATGGATGAAATAGCATAGCATGCTTCCATGATAAGTGCTCTGCCTCATCCTTTGTATGACCGGTACCAAAGGCACCCAATGGATCCCATTGACTCACAGTTGCAAGAAAAAAGTGAACCCCTGAATTTAATAACTTGTAAATCCCGTTTTAGCAGCAATCACTTACACCAAATGTTTCCTGCAGCTGCAAATACATCACGTCAGGACTGGTTGAAAAAGAAGGTGATTTGTGTTTTGGAATGGTCAAGTAACATTCCTGACCTTATCCCTATGGAGATGCTGTGGCATGATTTGATGAGGGTTGTGCTGGCAAGGCATCCCAGAAATATTGATGAACTCAAACACATTTGCAGGTAGGAATGGTGCAAAATTCCTTCTGAATATTGTGCAAATCCTATTTGCAGCTACAGGAAACATTTGATGGAGGCGAGTGCTGCTGAATGGGAAGCTACAGGTTATTAAATTCAAAGGTCCACTTACGTTTTCTCTCTGCACTGTGGAAGATTACTCCACATGCTCGATAAAAAACATGAACGGTACAACTATTTGTGTGTTATTAGTTACATTATGTTTGTCTACAATTGTGACTAAAGGCCTATTTAGACACAACGATTATTGCTCAAAATTCGCTCAAAAGTTGTCTTTTGAGGGATAATAGTCGTGTCTAAATGTGTAAATTTTTCACTGTTCGGCCGAATGACAGTTTTCAGCTCTGCTTAAAAACCGTCATTTAGCAGAACAGCTGATAAGCAGGACAGCATGCTGTGTTCTGCCAGCGGAGAGCTGATTACAGCTTATAACATTGTTATGGCTATTCTCAGTTCTCAGCCCTACCATCAGAATAGCTGATAAACAGGACTGCACCCTGTGTCTTGCAGTCCATGGTGCTGAATTCTTCATGGGGAGCCCATGGTTGAACAATGGAGCTAATTACAGAGTTCAGACATCCTGCTGAGTTCTCTAATAGCTCCAAGAAGCTCATTTGCATGCAAAACAAGCTAATAAAGTACGAATAGCAATTAGTGCCTATTAGTACTTTATGCAAAACGATCGCTGATCTTTCAATCTTTTGAAAGATATCTGTGTGTGTAAATGGGCCTTTAGATAACAATCAGACCACATTTTATTAGTAATCAATGCAGAAATCCAAGTCATTTTGAAGGGTTCATTTACTTTTCTTGCAGTGGTATTATGGGGTCCATTGGGTTCTGGCTTGGTGCCCATCGTTTTGACAGGGCAAATGTGATGGAATTTGCAATAGAGTCTCCAAGTTGTGAAAGACTCTTGACAGGTAGACTTCTGCAAAATCTTCTTAGGGGGCTGGAGAAGTTTTAAAGTGATCACCATCATAGATCAAGAAAATGAGTTGGTATTACTAAAGATTTGTTGTATCTGTAGGATCCTCAAAGATGAGAGATCCAAAATTCAATTTCCCTCTACAAAATCTGCTTTTTCTTAGCAGTGTCTGCAATGCTTGTGAAGTAAAGATCTCACCTAAGAAGTGAGCCACCTTGACAAGATTGCCATCTATATCCAGAAGATGCTTGTACTGCCAGCTCACGTCATTACTCTTCTCTTCCCAGAATCTTCTCTGCTTCAATGACTGCACATAAAACTTCTATCTTCTTAAGTAAATCCTTGTCCCTGAGCTTTTTGTATACCAGTATAATACCAGGGAGCTAGACACGGCTACGGTTCAGTGACATTTGTTTTTCCGAAGCTTCAAATTTCCTAATGCGATGGACTTTGTGAATCTCAGAAAACCCCAAAAGTCCCTGGGCTACAAATTCCATGTCTCAATCCCCCAAATCCCAGAAGATTGATTCTTCTAAAGAAATAATGCTGCTTCCACTAATTATGCCTTTTAGTATAGGAATACATAATCATATGCAAGTCAAGGGAAGCAACTGTGTAAGTTTTACTACAATGTCAGAAAGAAACTCGAGAGAATGAACACTCCAGTATATTGGTTTCTGTACTAGTGATGAATGAAGTTTTGAAAGGTTCAGTTTGGCTGCTTCACCGAATTTCGACAGAAGTTCGGTTATAGCGTATAACACTATCTAAAGGCCATAAAGGCCCTTTATAACACTTTTATATACGTTTTCCTTCTTTTCTAATTCTTCATCTTTTTCCTTCTTCTTTTTCCTCCTTCTTTATCCTTTAATGCTAATACTCCTCAGGAACTGGTAGCAGGCTCTCACGCAGGAGAACAATGAAGAGGTACATCAAGAAATGACTTTGTCCACTAAGAACTCTGTAGTAAGCACTCAGAATCCTCTTGGATGGAGAAAAAGAAGTGCTGTGAAAAAGAAAAGGAGAGCGGTGGTTGGGGGGATTCCCTAATGAGAGGAACAGAGGTAGTCATCTGCACACCTGACATAACCTCACGAGAGGTATGCTGTCTTCTAGGTTAACAAATCAAAGATGAGCCTGATAGGACTGAAGAGTCTTGATGGCCTACAGACTACTACCCATTCCTGCTGATACATGCAGGGATGAAAGACACTGCAAAAAAGGACCTTGCAACTATCTGCAGAGACTTTGAAGACCATGGAAGGAAAGTGAAGGAACTAGGAGCACAGGTAATCTTCATCGGTGGCTACATCGATGGTGCCACCAGCAAAAATTTGGATTTCTAGACCAAGGAGTGAATTACCTATATGATGGACTCCTTGCTTGAGATGGGTTGCATCTTACAAAGGTAGGTAAGCATATATTCGTCAGGCACCTTGCTACACTCATCTAGAAAGCTTTACACTAGAACAGTGTTTCCCAAACTTCAGTCCTCAGGGACTCCCACAGGTCATGTTTTCTGGATCTTCTTAGTATTGCACAGGTGATTTAATTATTGTCAGTGCCTCAGACATCGTCACAGGTATTCTTACTATGGTATATTCTGAAAACAAGACCAGTGGGGGTCCATGAGGACTGGAGTTTGGAAACACTGTACTAGAACAATATGAGAAGAGAAGTTAGATAAACATATACATCTAATGCTTACAATTGAGAACCTTGCCAGTAGAAAGAAAGAGCAAAGACAAACATATCAGAAGGAAAGTAGAGGAATAAGAGACACCGATCACAAACTAAAATGTTTTTACACAAATGCCCAGAGCATGGGAAACAAACAAGGGGATTGGAACTCCTAACACAGGAAGGGAAATACGATGTCATAGGCATCACAGAAACTTGGTGGGATGATACACATGATTGGAATACAAGGCTTGAAGGATACAACTTATTTATAAGAAACAGACCTAAAAAAAAGGGAGGAGGTGTTGTGTTGTATGTTAGGAAAACATTCACCTTCACAGAGATTCAAGCTTAAGAGCATGGGAGTTCTGTAGAAACTGTTTGGGTGAGAATACAAGGAGAGAACAACAGAAAGTACACCATTGTAGGCATTTACTATAGGCCGCCTGGACAAGCAGAAGATGTTGATGAACTCTTTCTACATCAGATGGCAAAGTTCGCAAAAAAGTACAACATAGTGATTATTAGGAAATCTATATAGGAGAGCGCTCACTGTGAAGCTGTTGAAGGATGTAGTTGTATGGCAAATCCAACTTCTAAAATCAGGGGAGAGGGAGGGGGGAATCTTCTCAAGTGAAACCGAAGATTGCAGGTGCTTCGGAGAAATCTCACATGCTTTGTGAGAGAGCAGCCAGAGGAAACTCCGATCACATGGTGAGGGAGACAATATAAATGCAAGAGAGAAAAAGGAAAAAATCCTCAGCGCTCACACCGTGTTATGTATCAGAATGAATAGATGAAGAGATTGTGGGACTTACTTGGTGGAGGCGCCTATAGCCAAAGCCGCCTCCCAGTCCAGGATAGCTTATCACGTAGTGATGAATGCCAAAGACGATGAAGATAGTTTCGCAACTTTAATATATGCAGTGGTAAATACACAACGCGTTTCGGCCGGATGGCCTTTTTCAAGTGTAAAAATGACAGTAAAAACATTCATATATATAGGTAAATACCTGTTAGATGGTGTGTCTTGTAACGAGTCAGATCTCCCGTTTGTGTGAAGGGGAGGGGATACGGAGGGGAGGGGGAATGGGAGACGCTGAAGTTTGGTGTAATAATCATGTGTTCAAGTATCATGGGAAACCTCTGATGACGTGGGAGAATCGTATAGGGCCACGTCATTGTGGGCGTATGGTTAAAAGATGTCAGGTGACCTTTATAGGAGGGTTATATCTCTATAGATTCATTCCTGTTGTATCGTCTAGAGCATAACGCTCTGACGTGTTCAATGTAATGACGTGTTTTACGTATGGAGCGTCCGTACAATAGGGGACATTCAATCTCCAGAGTATCGTTGAATGTCCGGCGCCTTAGGAGTGTCGTGGTTTCTGTTACAGCGTTCCAACGTATTTACGTATGGAGCGAAAATTTGCATAATGGAAAACGTTTGCTCTCCAAGATGAGCTTAACGTAATGTTATATGATGTAAGGCGCTGTGATGCGCTATAGATATATATTGCACATAAAATAGTAGATTGCATGACTGATAATATGTTGTTATTGTAATACATTTTAGAGCATGATTCTGGGTATGTATTATGTTATGTGATGGTGACACAAAGTTCACATGATTACTATAAAGATTGAAAATTACATTATAAAGGACTTCAGGTTTTCTAAAAACAACAAATAAAAATGACTCACATCACTACTTAAAATACCTATAGATAATAGTATATACTGATCATACAATCATCATATAGTATGTACCTAAAAAAAATAAAATTCATATACTCTCATATATTAACAGAGGAGAGGGAGGGGGTATGCAAAAAAATGGGATATCATCCTATTATGGTGTAATTATTAGCTATAAATATATAAATAAAATGAAATAAAAAAATACGTTCATGCTTTTGTTGCAGTTATAAGAAGCATTATAAAGAATTATTATTTTTCTTCTATACATAATTTAATTATCTTTGGTGATCCTATTACAATTTCTCCAGGGTCTCATTTAAACCGTGTGGTACTAACTAGAGATGAGCGAACGCGTTCGTCCGAGCTTGATATTCGTGCGAATATTAGGGTGTTCGGGATGTTCGTTATTCGTGACGAACACCATGCGGTGTTCTGGTTACTTTCACTTCCTTCCCTGAGACGTTAGCGCGCTTTTCTGGCCAATTGAAAGACAGGGAAGGCATTACAACTTCCCCCTGCAACGTTTAAGCCCTATACCACCCCCCTGCTGTGAGTGGCTGGCGAGATCAGGTGTTCGCCTAATATAAAAGTCGGCCCCTCCCGCGGCTCGCCTCAGATGCGGTGTGAGTTAGATGAGGGACAGTGCTGTTTATACCGGAGCTGCTGTAGGGAAAGAATTGGTAGTTAGTGTAGGCTTCAAGACCCCCCAAAGGTCCTTATTAGGGCCACTGATAGCTGTGTGTTGGCTGCTGTTAGCAGTGGGATTTTTTTTTCTTTCTCAAAATCGCCTCTGCAGACCGTTGCACCTGGCATTAGGGACAGAAGTGCTGCATAGGCAGGGAGAGTGTTAGGAGTGAGTGTAGCCTTCAAGAACCTCAACGGTCCTTTCTAGGGCCATATTTATCCGTGTGCAGTACTGTCCAGGCTGCTGTTGGCTGTGCTGCATTTTTTTTGGGCTTCTCAAAATCGCCTCTGCAGAGCATTGCACCCTCCATTGATACTGCAGGGAAAGAATTGTATAGGCAGGGCCACAACACAGTTATTATTCATAGAATATACGCAGTGCTGCCTGTTGGTGGGAAAAAACTGAAAAGAAATCTATTTGTCCAGCCTGTGTCCGTCCTTACGCCTGTGTAGACGTGTGAGCTGCGTGAAAAACATTGCTAAATCATACGCAGCCAGCTACGCTTTACTGCTGGGTTCGCCATTTGCTTTCCTTAATTGGGGAAAAAAATACCTGCTCTCCAAGAGTTATAATAACTCTGCTACCCTCACGTTCTGTGACACATAAGCAGGGACACAGCGCAGTTATTAAACTTCTCAGGTTCATTGAATATACGCAGTGCTGCCTGTTGGTGGGAAAAAACTGAAAACAAATCTATTTGTCCAGCCTGTGTCCGTCCTTACGCCTGTGTAGACGTGTGAGCTGCGTGAAAAACATTGCTAAATCATACGCAGCCAGCTACGCTTTACTGCTGGGTTCGCCATTTGCTTTCCTTAATTGGGAAAAAAAATACCTGCTCTCCAAGAGTTATAATAACTCTGCTACCCTCACGTTCTGTGACACATAAGCAGGGACACAGCGCAGTTATTAAACTTCGCAGGTTCATTGAATATACGCAGTGCTGCCTGTTGGTGGGAAAAAACTGAAAACAAATCTATTTGTCCAGCCTGTGTCCGTCCTTACGCCTGTGGAGACGTGTGAGCTGCGTGAAAAACATTGCTAAATCATACGCAGCCAGCTACGCTTTACTGCTGGGTTCGCCATTTGCTTTCCTTAATTGGGAAAAAAAATACCTGCTCTGCCACAGTTAATAACTCTGCTACCCTCACGTTCTGTGACACATAAGCAGGGACACAGCACAGTTATTAAACTTAGATAATTCATTCACTAGAGGCAGTGGGGCCTTTCGTTTTCCAAAAAGGGCAAAAATTATATTTGGCCTGCAGTCTTGCGCCAATTTATTTCCTGCCTGGGAAATCTAATCACTGGTAATACAGCATGCTGAGGGGTAGGGGTAAGCCTAGAGGACGTGGACGTGGACGTGGCCGAGGACGCGGAGGGCCAAGTCAGGGTGTGGGCACAGGCCAAGCTCCTGATCCAGGTGTGTCGCAGCCGACTGCTGCGCGATTAGGAGAGAGGCACGTTTCTGGCGTCCCCACATTCATCGCCCAATTAATGGGTCCACGCGGGAGACGGTTATTAGAAAATGAGCAGTGTGAGCAGGTCCTGTCCTGGATGGCAGAAAGTGCTTCGAGCAACCTATCGTCTACCCGCAGTTCTGCGCCGTCCACTGCTGCCAATCCGAATCCTCTGTCTGCTGCTCCTCCTTCCTCCCAGCCTCCTCACTCCACTACAATAACACCTGCTCAGGAGCGGGAGCACTCCCAGGAACTGTTCTCGGGCCCCTGCTTAGATTGGGCAGCAGCGGTTCCTCTCCCACCAGAGGAGTTTATCGTCACTGATGCCCAACCATTCGAAAGTTCCCGGGGTCCGGGGGAAGAGGCTGGGGACTTCCGCCAACTGTCTCAACAACTTTCTGTGGGTGAGGAGGACGATGACGATCAGACACAGTTGTCTTGCAGTGAGGTAGTAGTAAGGGCAGTAAGTCCCAGGGAGCAGCGCACAGAGGATTCGGAGGAAGAGCAGCAGGACGATGAGGTGACTGACCCCACCTGGTGTGCAACGCTTACTCAGGAGGACAGGTCTTCAGAGGGGGAGTCAAGGGCATCAGCAGGGCAGGTTGCAAGAGGCAGTGCAGTGGCCAGGGGTAGAGGCAGGGCCAGACCGAATAATCCACCAAGTGTTTCCCAAAGCGCCCCCTCGCGCCATGCCACCCTGCGGAGGCCGAGGTGCTCTAAGGTCTGGCAGTTTTTCACAGAGACGCCTGACGACCGACGAACAGTGGTGTGCAACCTTTGTCGCGCAAAGCTCAGCCGGGGAGCCAACACCAACAGCCTCACCACCACCAGCATGCGCAGACATATGATGGCCAAGCACCCCACAAGGTGGGACGAAGGCCGTTCACCGCCTCCGGTTTGCACCCCTGCCTCTCCCCCTGTGCCCCAACCTGCCACTGAGATGCAACCCCCCTCTCAGGACACAGGCACTACCGCCTCATGGCCTGCACCCACACCCTCATCTCCGCTGTCCTCGGCCCCATCCAGCAGTGTAGTTCAGCGCACCGTTCAGCCGTCGCTTGCGCAAGTGTTCGAGCGCAAGCGCAAGTACGCCGCCACGCACCCGCACGCTCAAACGTTAACCGTCCGCATCGCAAAATTCATCAGCCTTGAGATGCTGCCGTATAGGGTTGTGGAAACGGAGTCCTTCAAAAGTATCATGGAGGCGGCGGCCCCGCGCTACTCAGTTCCCAGTCGCCACTACTTTTCCCGATGTGCCGTCCCAGCCCTGCACGACCACGTCTCCCGCAACATTGTGCGCGCCCTCACCAACGCGGTTACTGCCACGGTCCACTTAACTACGGACACGTGGACAAGCACAGGCGGGCAGGGCCACTACATCTCCCTGACGGCACATTGGGTGAATTTAGTGGAGGCTGGGACAGAGTCAGAGCCTGGGACCGCTCACGTCCTACCCACCCCCAGAATTGCGGGCCCCAGCTCGGTGCTGGTATCTGCGGAGGTCTATGCTTCCTCCACTAAAGCACCCTCCTCCTCCTCCTCCTCCTCTGTCTCACAATCAAGATGTGTTAGCAGCAGCATGTCGCCAGCAGTCGGTGTCGCGCGGTGTGGCAGCACAGCGGTGGGCAAGCGTCAGCAGGCCGTGCTGAAACTACTCAGCTTAGGCGATAAGAGGCACACGGCCCACGAACTGCTGCAGGGTCTGACACAGCAGACGGACCGCTGGCTTGCGCCGCTGAGCCTCCAACCGGGCATGGTCGTGTGTGACAACGGCCGTAACCTGGTGGCGGCTCTGCAGCTCGGCAGCCTCACGCACGTGCCATGCCTGGCCCACGTATTTAATTTGGTGGTTCAGCGCTTTCTGAAAAGCTACCCACGCTTGTCAGACCTGCTCGTAAAGGCGCGCCGGCTCTGCGCACATTTCCGCAAGTCCCACACGGACGCTGCCACCCTGCGCACCCTGCAACATCACTTTAAGCTGCCAGTGCACCGACTGCTGTGCGACGTGCCCACACGGTGGAACTCTACGCTCCACATGTTGGCCAGGCTCTATGAACAGCGTAGAGCTATAGTCGAATACCAACTCCAACATGGGCGGCGCAGTGGGAGTCAGCCTCCTCAATTCCTTTCAGAAGAGTGGGCCTGGTTGGCAGACATCTGCCATGTCCTTGGTAATTTTGAGGAGTCTACCCAGGTGGTGAGCGGCGATGCTACAATCATTAGCGTCACCATTCCTCTGCTATGCATCTTGAGAAATTCCCTGCAAACCATAAAGGCAGCTGCTTTGCGCTCGGAAACGGGGGCGGGGGAAGACAGTATGCCGCTGGATAGTCAGGGCACCCTCCTGTCTATTTCTCAGCGCGTACAGGAGGAGGAGGAGGAGCATGAGGAGGATGAGGAGGAGGGGGAAGAGACAGCTTGGCCCGCTGCTGACGGTACACCGGCTGATTGCCTGTCATCCTTTCAGCGTGTATGGCCTGAGGAGGAGGAGGAGGAGGAGGAGGATCCTGAAAGTGATCTTCCTAGTGAAGACAGCCATGTGTTGCGTACAGGTACCCTGGCACACATGGCTGACTTCATGTTAGGATGCCTTTCTCGTGACCCTCGCGTTGCACGCATTCTGGCCACTACGGATTACTGGGTGTACACACTGCTCGATCCACGGTATAAGGAGAACCTGCCCACTCTGATTCCCGAAGAGGAAAGGGGTTCGAGAGTGTTGCTATACCACAGGACCCTTGCGGACAAGCTGATGGTAAAATTCCCAGCCGACAGCGCTAGTGGCAGAAGGCGCAGTTCCGAGGGCCATGTTGCAGGGGATGTGCGTAGATCGAGCAGCATGTACATCCCAGGCAGTGCAACAGTCTTTAAGGGCCTGGCCAGCTTTATGGCTCCCCACCAAGACTGTGTCACCGCTCCCCAGTCACGGCTGAGTCGGCGGGAGCACTGCAAAAGGATGGTGAGGGAGTACGTAGCGGATCGCACGACCATCCTTGGTGACGCCTCTGCCCCCTACAACTACTGGGTGTCGAAGCTGGACACGTGGCCTGAACTAGCCCTGTATGCCCTTGAGGTGCTTGCTTGTCCTGCGGCTAGCGTCTTGTCGGAGAGGGTGTTTAGTGCGGCTGGGGGAATCATCACCGATAAGCGTAGCCGCTTGTCAACCGACAGTGCCGACAGGCTAACACTCATCAAGATGAACAAAGGCTGGATTTCCCCAGACTTCTGTTCTCCACCAGCGGACAGCAGCGATACGTAAGCAATACGTAGGCTGCACCCGCGGATGGAAGCTACGTTCTCTCTCACCATCCAAAACGGGGACATTTCTGCTTCATCAATCTGTGTCTAATATTCCTCCTCCTCCTCCTCCTGCTCCTCCTCCTGAAACCTCACGTAATCACGCTGAACGGGCAATTTTTCTTAGGGCCACAAGGCTCACTCAAATAATTTTTCTGAACAATTTTTCTAAGTTTCAATTAGCTTAAAAGCGTTGGAACTTTAACTTGAACCAATTTTTCGTTACACTGGGCTGCCTCCAGGCCTAGTTACCACTTAAGCCACATTAACCAAAGCGATTCACCTGCCATCTTGATTGGGCATGGCCAATTTTTACTGAGGTACATTAGTACTGTTGGTACACCAATTTTTTGGGGCCCTCACCTACAGTGTAATCATAGTAATTTCTATGTTCTTCGCCTGCACTCATGGTACAGAAAGGTGTGTGGGGTTGGCCTACAGTTTAGCTACATAAATGTCACTTGTGCCTTGGCTATACTAAGGCTACTGAAATGGAACGAAGACTGCGCTCCCGCTATACTGCTGCTTCAGAATTGTTACTGGGGCCTGTCTTGAGTGCTACTATTGCTTACATGGAACGAAGACTGCGCTCCCGCTATACTGCTGCTTCAGAATTGTTACTGGGGCCTGTCTTGAGTGCTACTATTGCTTACATGGAACGAAGACTGCGCTCCCGCTATACTGCTGCTTCAGAATTGTTACTGGGGCCTGTCTTGAGTGCTACTATTGCTTACATGGAACGAAGACTGCGCTCCCGCTATACTGCTGCTTCAGAATTGTTACTGGGGCCTGTCTTGAGTGCTACTATTGCTTACATGGAACGAAGACTGCGCTCCCGCTATACTGCTGCTTCAGAATTGTTACTGGGGCCTGTCTTGAGTGCTACTATTGCTTACATGGAACGGACACGTGGAGAGGACACGTAGTGCCTCAAAAACATCCCCCTCCTCCTCCAACAGGGAAAACATTGTTGGCAAATGCCTTTGCATTGGTTCGTCTGGCGGCAGTCCAAGAATTTCACCTTTACCGACACTACTAGAGAGCCCCCCCACCATCCCCCCGCCACGGCCCACTTAATCCTGGCCACATTCCGAAAACCAACAAAATACAACCGTGGTACTAGGTCCGCAGTCACCACCACATTACCACCAACGCGGTTACTGTTAAGGTGCATATAACCACGGACACGTGGAGAGGACACGTAGTGCCTCAAAAACATCCCCCTCCTCCTCCAACAGGGAAAACATTGTTGGCAAATGCCTTTGCATTGGTTCGTCTGGCGGCAGTCCAAGAATTTCACCTTTACCGACACTACTAGAGAGCCCCCCCACCATCCCCCCACCACGGCCCACTTAATCCTGGCCACATTCCGAAAACCAACAAAATACAACCGTGGTACTAGGTCCGCAGTCACCACCACATTACCACCAACGCGGTTACTGTTAAGGTGCATATAACCACGGACACGTGGAGAGGACACGTAGTGCCTCAAAAACATCCCCCTCCTCCTCCAACAGGGAAAACATTCTTGGCAAATGTCTTTGCATTGCTTCGTCTGGTGGCAGTCCAAGAATTTCACCTTTACCGACACAACGAGAGCCCCCACACCATCCCCCCGCCACGGCCCACTTAATCCTGGCCGCATTCCGAAAACCAACAAAATACAACCGTGGTACTAGGTCCGCAGTCACCACCACATTACCACCAACGCGGTTACTGTTAAGGTGCATATAACCAGTCTGACTGGGGCATGCAGACACCTTGACAGAATGAATAGTGTGTGGCACATAGGTTCCCCATTGCTATGCCCACGTGTGCAGCTCCTGATGGCGGTGGCACAGGATTGTATTTCTCATTGCTTCTGTACAGCATTGTGGGCTATCGCCCCGCCCCTATTAAAGAGGGTCGCTACCTAGCCGTGCCAACCTCTGCAGTGTGTGCCTGCGGTCCCTCGTCGTGGCAGACGCACTTCTAAATAGACGTGAGGGTGGTGTGGCATGAGGGCAGCTGAAGGCTGCGCAGGGACAGTTTGGTGTGCGCTGTGGGGGGGAGGGGGTGCGGTTGGGCAGCATGTAACTCAGGAGAAGTGGCAGTGGAGTGTCATGCAGGCAGTGATTGTGCTTTGTTGGAGGTAGTGTGGTGCTTAGCAAAGGTATGCCATGCTAATGAGCGCTTTTCAGAAGTAAAAGTTGTTGGGAGGGGGGGGGGGCCCACTCTTGCCGCTATTGTGGCTTAATAGTGGGACCTGTGAACTTAGGATGCAGCCCAACATGTAGCCCCTCGCCTGCCCTATCCGTCACTGTGTCATTCCCATCACTTTCCTGAATTGCCCAGATTTTCACACATGAAAACCTTAGCGAGCATCGGCGAAATACAAAAATGTTCCGGTCGCCCATTGACTTCAATGGGGTTCGTTGTTCGAAACGAACCCTCGAGCATCACGGGAAGTTCGTTACGAATAACGAACACCCGAACATTTTGGTGTTCGCTCATCTCTAGTACTAACGTATTAAAATGGAAAATATAAAACATTTTTTTTGTTTTTAGTTTGGAAAATTCACCATTTATTATTTGTCCAACTGGAGTGATTTTGAGTTGGGTGGGATCGGAGGAATGATGTGTAAAAAAATGTTTTGACACGCTATGTTTGAGAAAACTATTCTTTATGTTTGATCTATGTTGATTGAGACGGCAGCGTAAGGTATTTACTGTACGCCCAATATATTTTAATTGGCACGGGCATTCTATCAGGTATATGACATAGCTACTGGCACAATTTAAACATTGATTAATATGAAATGCTGGGGTGTCCGTGTTTATTTCTATTTCTTTTCGTTTATGACAAATGTTGTGGCAACATTTGCATGTAGATCTGCCCCATCTATATGCTCCTGTTATTCGTGTGAGAAGGTTAGGTCTATATATTATTAGCTTAGATCTGAGTTGTCGTGGTCGTGATGGAGCTAACATGTTTGCTAGGGTGCGGCTCCTTCTAAAAATAATTTTAGGGTGGGAGGATATATCAGATGCGAGATATGGATCCGATTGGAGGATGTGCCAACGTTTCTTGATTATATCTTTGAGTTCTCTGTGATATGAATTATACCGGTTTATTAGATTACAATTAGGTTTTGTTTCTTAACCCTTTACTGTATTGGTGGAGTTTAGTGTTTGGAGATCCCTGTTTTCTGATTTAGCCCTAATGTAGGAGCTGGAAATTAGAGTTTCAGGATATTTTTTGTTTTTGAACCTCTCGATCAAAATTTTAGATTGTTTTTCGTATTCTTGGGTAGTTGTACAATTGCGTCTGATACGTTTAAATTGTCCGAAGGGGACGTTTAGCTTCCACTCTTTCGCATGGTTGCTTCGGAAGTCTAAAAAGCTGTTTGCGTCCACAGTTTTAAAATGAGTTTTGGTACATATCTTTCCTGCATCTATATATATGTCTAAATCTAGAAAAGTTGCTTTGATAGAATTAATGGAACCCGTGAATTCTAGGTTCCATGTATTCAGGTTCATATTTTGAATGAAGTTTGTGGCTTCTTCTGTGGTGCCATCCCATATCATGATGATATCATCTATAAATCTTTTATAGAATTTAATGTGCGAATCGGTGAGTGATTGTTCAAATGCGCCCATATATAAGTTGGCGTAAACTGGTGCGCATTTTCTGCCCATAGCAGTCCCACGCGTTTGGATGTAAAAATTATTGTTGAATGTGAAAAAGTTATTATAAAGGATGAATTGTATGGCATCCAAAATGAATTGTTTTTGTTTTGGAGGAATTAATTGGTCTTTATCCAAGTGTTCTTTGGCTGCTTGTAAACCTTGAGTATGTGGGATGTTTGAGTAAAGGGCACTAACGTCTAGGGTTACCCAGACGTAGGACTTTTTCCATTGAATATTTTGTAAAAGTTGTAGAATATGTGAGGTATCTTTTAGATGGGACGGTAGTTGAACTACTAAGCGTTGTAATTGTTTATCTATGTATTGTGAAAGACTGCTAGTAATTGAGTTGACACCGGCTATAATCGGTCTGCCTGGGGGGGGTGTGATAGATTTATGAATCTTAGGAAGAAAATAAAAATACGGAATTTCAGGATGTTTGGGACACAAAAAAGTGTTTTCTTCTTTAGAAATACAACCTTCTTGGTATGCCTCCTCAATTAAAATGGATAATTTCTCCTTTAAATCAAGAGATGGATCTGCAGGTAAGGGTTTGTAATTTTGACTATTGTTTAGAATGCGTAATGATTCCTCTAAATAGTATGTTTTGTCCATAAGGACTATCCCCCCCCTCCCCCCCCCTTTGTCTGCTGATTTTATTACTATTTCTTGTTCGTTAGCAAGTTTGTTGATAAGCTTATATTGAAGTTTAGTTAAATTGTCCTTCTTGGTGTTTTTCTCCCGTGAATTTGGAGTCATCGGGAAATGCCGACTTGGGAATGCGTAAACCTCTAGGTACAACACTATTCAGTCTATATATAGATAGCATTAACCAATCTAAAGTATGACGCCATAGTTTATCAATACATGTTGTTAAGCTATCCTGGACTGGGAGGCGCCTTTGGCTATAGGCGCCTCCACCAAGTAAGTCCCACAATCTCTTCATCTATTCATTCTGATACATAACACGGTGTGAGCGCTGAGGTCAAAAAAGACCTACCCCCTTGAATACCATCGCCTCTGAGAATTTGAACATTTTACCCACAATCAATATAACTAATAACTCTGATAACATCCTTTTCTGCCCTACACCTCCCGTGCTTATGGACGCACCGGGAAGCCCTACAGACCTGATTAATTTTCTACAAAATCAGGATATGAATAAAATAAAATCTCCTATTAACTGTGATTCCAATCCCCCTCTTGATCTTCCAACAAATATTCAATCCAAATCTTTTTTAGAGGTGAGTGTCTCTCGGTCCCCTTTAACCGAGAGACCCAAAACCACCACAAGAATCACTCGGAGTGCTCTTTCAATCAATTCGAAAGGGAAAACACCACACCATCCTCAGAAATCCATCCCAGTCCACAACATACAGACACAAAAAATTACTCAATTTTACCAATCTCCAAACAGAACTCCCACCCTCAGAGAATCAGAAGAAGGGGTAAACGAGGGGGTCGCCAGAAAACCAAAAATAACAAAACTCCCTATGACATCGCGCAAAATACAATCCCCAACGATGAAACGATAAAAGCGGGCATTTTCAATCTTTCGGAATATAAATTAAACCGAGCCGAAGTCAACATCCTCTCAAGAGGCCTATCTTTTAGCCCCTCAAGCGATCCAGACATTTTTGAGTTATTTCTAGATTTAAATTCCTATATTCGTAAGCTTACACTTAAGAGGCATTTCAAACTCCATCAAGATCATATTTACAAAGGTACAATAAATTGCCCAGATAAAGACACCCAGCAGGGGAATCATTTAGGACCGAGATATTTATATACTGATTTAAAACCATCTAGCACTTTTTATCCTGTGGAATCGAAAGGTCCACAAATAATAACATTCTATAATGAAGTTTTATCCAACTTTAAAGAACTAGCTGATCAGATAAAATCTCAGAAAAACACCAAGAAGGACAATTTAACTAAACTTCAATATAAGCTTATCAACAAACTTGCTAACGAACAAGAAATAGTAATAAAATCAGCAGACAAAGGGGGGGGGGGGGGATAGTCCTTATGGACAAAACATACTATTTAGAGGAATCATTACGCATTCTAAACAATAGTCAAAATTACAAACCCTTACCTGCAGATCCATCTCTTGATTTAAAGGAGAAATTATCCATTTTAATTGAGGAGGCATACCAAGAAGGTTGTATTTCTAAAGAAGAAAACACTTTTTTGTGTCCCAAACATCCTGAAATTCCGTATTTTTATTTTCTTCCTAAGATTCATAAATCTATCACACACCCCCCAGGCAGACCGATTATAGCCGGTATCAACTCAATTACTAGCAGTCTTTCACAATACATAGATAAACAATTACAACGCTTAGTAGTTCAACTACCATCCCATCTAAAAGATACCTCACATATTCTACAACTTTTACAAAATATTGGGTAACCCTAGACGTTAGTGCCCTTTACTCAAACATCCCACATACTCAAGGTTTACAAGCAGTCAAAGAACACTTGGATAAAGACCAATTAATTCCTCCAAAACAAAAACAATTCATTTTGGATGCCATACAATTCATGCTTTATAATAACTTTTTCACATTCAACAATAATTTTTACATCCAAACGCGTGGGACTGCTATGGGCACAAAATGCGCACCAGTTTACGCCAACTTATAGATGGGCGCATTTGAACAATCACTCACCGATTCGCACATTAAATTCTATAAAAGATTTATAGATGATATCATCATGATATGGGATGGCACCACAGAAGAAGCCACCAACTTCATTCAAAATATGAACCTGAATACATGGAACCTAGAATTCACGGGTTCCATTAATTCTATCAAAGCAACTTTTCTAGATTTAGACATATATATAGATGCAGGAAAGATATGTACCAAAACTCATTTTAAAACTGTGGACGCAAACAGCTTTTTAGACTTCCGAAGCAACCATGCGAAAGAGTGGAAGCTAAACGTCCCCTTCGGACAATTTAAACGTATCAGACGCAATTGTACAACTACCCAAGAATACGAAAAACAATCTAAAATTTTGATCGAGAGGTTCAAAGACAAAAAATATCCTGAAACTCTAATTTCCAGCTCCTACATTAGGGCTAAATCAGAAAACAGGGATCTCCAACCACTAAACTCCACCAATACAGTAAAGGGTTAAGAAACAAAACATAATAGTAATCTAATAACCCGTATAATTCATATCACAAAGAACTCAAAGATATTATTAAGAAACGTCGGCACATCCTCCAATCGGATCCATATCTCGCATCTGATATATCCTCCCACCCTAAAATTATTTTTAGAAGGAGCAGCACCCTAGCAAACATGTTAGCCCCATCACGACCACAACTCAGATCTAAGCTAAAAATCTATAGACCTAACCTTCTCACACAAATAACAGGAAGCATATAGATGTGTCAGATAGATTGTGTCACCATCACATAACATAATACATACCCAGAATCATGCTATAAAATGTATTACAATAACAACATATTATCAGTCATGCAATATACTATTTTATTTGCAATATATATCTATAGCGCATCACGGCGCCTTACATCATATAACATTACGTTAAGCTCATCTTGGAGAGCAAACGTTTTCCATTATGCAAATTTTCGCTCCATACGTAAATACGTTGGAACGCCGTAACAGAAACCACGACACTCCTAAGGCGCTGGACATTCAACGATACTCTGGAGATTGATTGTCCCCTATTGTACGGACGCTCCATACGTAAAACACGTCATTACGTTGCATACGTTGGAGCGTCACATACTAAGTGACGTCATCACGCAAATCAACACGCCATTACGTTGAACACGTCAGAGCGTTATGCTCTAGACGATACAACAGGAATGAATCTATAGAGATATAACCCTCCTATAAAGGTCACCTGACATCTTCTAACCATACGCCCACAATGACGTGGCCCTATACGATTCTCCCACGTCATCAGAGGTTTCCCATGATACTTGAACACATGATTATTACACCAAACTTCAGCGTCTCCCATTCCCCCTCCCCTCCGTATCCCCTCCCCTTCACACAAACGGGAGATCTGACTCGTTACAAGACACACCATCTAACAGGTATTTACCTATATATATATGAATGTTTTTACTGTAATTTTTACACTTGAAAAAGGCCATCCGGCCGAAACGCGTTGTGTATTTACCACTGCATATATTAAAGTTGCGAAACTATCTTCATCGTCTTTGGCATTCATCACTACGTAATAAACTATCCTGGACTGGGAGGCACCTTTGGCTATAGGCGCCTCCACCAAGTAAGTCCCACAATCTCTTCATCTATTCATTCTGATACATAACACGGTGTGAGCGCTGAGGATTTTTTCCTTTTTCTCTCTTGCAACATAGTGATCATGGGAGATTTTAACTATTCAGACATTTGTTGGGAATCTCTTTCAGGCAAAAGTAATAGGTCCAACAAATTCTTATCCGCTCTTGCTGACAACTTTATCTTCCAAAAGGGAGAAGGTAAAATAAAGGGATCTGCTATCTTGGACCTAATTGTTACCAACAATGGTTAAAAATGATGTTGAGAAGGCCAAACTTTTAAATTCCTATTTTGTATCTGTTTTCTCTCAGAAAGTAGATAGAACATCAACTGATCTTCCCTGTGCTGTTGGGGGTAATAAAAGAATGCAGGCTACCTATAAACAGAGAGATGTTGAGAGAACACTTAGCTAACTTAAATGATTTCAAGTCTCAAGTTTCAGATGAATTACATCCTAGGATACTAAAGGAAACAGCAGAGGTAATTGCTGAACCACTGGCCACATTCTTTGAAAATTCCGAGAGAACAGGAGAAGTCCCAGAAAATTGGAGAGGGGTAAATGTTGTCCCTATCTTCAAAAAAGGGAAGAAGGTGGATCCAGGAAACTACAGGCCTGTGAGCCTGACTTCTATAACGGGAAAGATCTTTAAACAAATTATTAAGCCGCATGTATGCAAGTACTTGGATGAAAATGGAGTAATTAACCAGTGCCAGCATGGGTTTGTAGCAAACAAGTCATGCCAGACTAATCTAATTTCCTTCTATGACAGAATCACTGACTAGGTTGATCAGGGAAATGTGATAGATATAGTAAAGCATTTGACAAAGTATCTCACACCATCCTTATAGAAAAAAAGACCAAATATGGGATTGACAAGGCAACTGTTAGGTAGATTCACAGCTGGCATGATCTTAACAACTTGAATAAACTTACTCAATGGGTGGTTATAAATAGCCACAAATCCAGTTGGAAATATATCTCAAGTGGGGTACCACAAGGCTCTGTCCTGTGGCCAGTGTGGTTCAACATTTTTATAAATGATCTAGAGAAGGAAATTGAGGGGAAACTCATCAGGATTGCTGACGATGCAAAACTAGGAGGGAGGGCTAACACTAGAGAAGAGAGAGAGGATTCAAAAAGATCTAGAAGAGCTTGAACAGTGGGCAGCGACTAACAGAATGGTATTTAACAATGAGAAATGAAAAGTCCTACATCTGGGTAAGAGAAATTAAAGAAAACGCATACAGAATGGGAGGAACTGTGCTAAGCAGCACATTGCTTAGAAAAAGACCTGGGTATACTAATAGATCACAGACTGAACATGGGTCAACAAGGTGATGCAGCAGCAAAAAAGGCAAACATAATTCTGGGATGTATTAAGAGAAGCATAGAGTCTAGATCAGTGTTCCCCAACTCTAGTCCTCAGGGACCGCCAACAGGTCATGTTTTCTGGATTTCCTCATTGTTGCACAGGTGATGTAATTATTGTCGGTGCCTGAGACATTACCACAGGTGCTCTTACCATAGGATATCCTGAAAACATGACCTGTTGGTAGTCCCTGAGGACTGGAGTTGGGGAACCCCGGTCTAGATCATGTGAGGTAATTATCCCCCTCTACTCTTCGTTAGTCAGACCTCATCTGGAATACTGTGTCCAGTTCTGGGCACCCCAATTTACAAAAGACATAGACAAACTGGAGCAAGTTCAGAGGAGAGTTACCAAGATGGTGAGCGGTCTGCAAATCATGTCTTATGAGGAACGGTTAAAAGATCTGGGAATGCTTAGCTTGCAAAAAAGAAGGCTGAGAGGAGACTTAATAGCAGTCTACAAATATCTGAAGGTCTGTCACAGTGCAGAAGGATCAGCCCTATTCTCAAGGAAAGACTAGAAGCAATAGGATGAAATTGAAAGGGAGGAGACACAGATTAGATATTAAATATTGATGGAGATCAATGAGTGGAACAGGTTGCCACTGGAGGTGGTGAGCTCTTCTTCAATGGAAGTGTTCAAACAAAGGCTGGACAAATATCTGTCTGGGATGATTTAGTGATCCTACACTGAGCAGGGGGTTGGACCCGATGACCCTGGAGGTCCCTTCCAACTCTACCATTCTATGATTCTATCCATCTATCATACATCTCTCTCATCTCCGTCCAAAAATGATTCAGCCCCCATTGCAAATTAGGTATATTTGCCAAATTTACAAACTTCTAGCTGTTTAAAAAAAAAGGAAAAAAACAAACAAACAAGAACAATTTAAATAGCTCAGCACAACTAATATAACAAGTGTTACAACAGAATTACAACATAAAATGCCACTTTAAGGCCCCCTGTCCACGGCGTTGCTATGAAAAGTCCCGGCCCCGTGTCCACGAGCAGAGAATCATTGCAATTCTCCGCTCGCCGCAGGCAATTCGCAGCATGCTGCGACGAATTGCCCTGATTCTCTGCAGTCAGCCTATCTGTCAGACAGGCTGACTGCAGAGAACCGTCTGACAGCTCCTGCTCCCGGGCGGTGTCTCCCACGGCTGAGATTCGCCGCGGGATACTGTAACGCCCGTGGACAGGGGGCCTTAATGACTCCTATATTCTCAGACTTGGCATATTCACATGAGCATACAGATCTTTGGCCGGGCTCACAAACGCACAATTTTCTTGTGTATTACGCACATGCGTTCGGAACACAGTACATATGCAATGACATTGTGTATCTATGGTGTTTTTTGCGCATGTTGCTAGGAAACATCAGAAGAAAGTTAAAAAAAGGAAGAAACCAGGAAGCCAGTGCACGACGGCGTGCGTAAAATACGCTGTTGATGCTCAGGCAAAAGCACTAGAATATGCAGGGAGACGCAATTCCCTGCGCTGGTACAACACTACGATTTTTCTGCAGAGTTTTACCGTATGGTCGCCGAATGCCAGGTTCATATTTGTGAAACCAGATCTGGCACAAAATCCCGGAAGAAATAGTGCCGGGCAGCTGAGCGGAATCCGAATGGACCCTGTTATAGTCAATGGGGTCTGTTCGGCGCTGTTTGGGGATTCCCTTTTCTTGCTTCCCGAATGGAACAGGAAAACAGAAGATGTTAAAACACCCTAATTTAATCCCTCCCTTAGTAGAGCACCCTTTTTACTGTATGATCTCGGCAAAAAAAATCACAAATTATGGATTAAGCAATAATTTATGATTTTTCAATGCCAGAAAACCTACTTTAACACATTTGCCCCAATATCCTTATATAGGAACTCTGTTTTACCGACATGATAAAAAAAAATTCTGGCTGCATACAGCCACCACTAGGGGGCGCTGGCTGTAGATGGATTTATGTAGCTATCATTGAAGCCCTTATGTATAAAACTGTCAATTGTCAATTCTTTTGTGAAACATTCTCTTGTTTTAACCCTTTCTATAGGCAGTTTACGCCGTCTCTGGACTTCTAGGATTATGTAGCCGCGTTCTCTCCAAGTATTTCCAGGAACAGAACTGGATTTATGTTGTCATTGTGCTTGAGAGCCAAATACTGAAGAAACGCAGAAGACTCCAAGATGAGAATTGCTGAAATGTGATTTGGGGCACTGTGTTACGGCACCTATTTTCTCCATTAGCCGTGGTGGCTATCAATGCCCTTGGTATTAGGAAATTCCAGAATAAAGGTTGTATAAAGGGTCTCTCCTTGGACAATCACGTTTTCTTAATGCGTTTGTCCGACTTCTAGATGCTTTGCTGCAGGAAGCAGATGGCTCTGTACATTGTGGGTATTACAGAGGAGCACTATTGAAATGAACGGGACTGCAGTACCAACACAAGCCACTGTGAAAGGTACGGCGCTGTCTGCTTCCTGCTGCAAACTGGCTAGAACTACGACAACCTCTTTAAGGGGAACACCTAATGATAACAGGGTGTTCTGCTGTAATCTTCATTTGAACCCATCAGCAAGTGTTCAAATCCCCTGCAGCGCCACCTCAGGAGACATGAAGCATCACACATTTACTATTGAAATCAATAGTCTGTCATGGACAGGCCGGGTCCTCCAGAGTAAAAGATGCTCTTTCTGTCCAATCTGTACATGTGAATCCCAGCAGAAAATATGAGAGCATTTCTTCTTTAAATTAAAAAAAGTCAGCATTTCAGTTTTCATGTCTGGGAAAGCTGACAATTAGTATAGCCTTCATTACAGCTCCCACACAGCTTTCCCAGGCTCCTGAACAGCAAAGCTGGCCTGGTATAGAATACTATGTCCTCAACATAACTAGATTTCATACTCCAAAGTCAGGAAAAGTTGGCTTACATTTCCTGTAGTAGCTGCGGGCTTATTGGTTTTCACTCAGCTGTCTCTGATTCCTGCACGGTAAACCTATCCAGTTACATATCATCATACTCCCCACACGAATAGGCAGATTTATAACTCAGGAGTCAGGAAAAGCTGGATAGATTTCCTCAATGGAAGCTAGGTTCAATTGGTTTTCACTCAGCTTTCCCAGATTCCAAATATGCAAATCTCTCCAGGCATACATCTCTTGCATAAAGAGGTAGAATTGCCACTCGAGTCAAAACAAGCTATATAACATTGCCTGTCAAAGCTGTGGCTATTTTGAATTTCACCCAGCTTTTCCACTCTGTGAGGACACCAGCTTTTCCAGACTCCCAAATGGCAAATCTTCCCAGTTACACAGTCCTATATTCCTTAGATAACAAGACATACTTACAACTCAGGAGTCAGGAAAAGTTAGATGACTGTTAGAAAGTTAGATCCACTGCAGCCTGTCTTCAGCCTAAATAGTTTTACCCAGCTTATTCAGATTCCTGAATGGCAGCTATGCTTTGGCATACATTTCTATGTCCCCTACATACCTAAGCAGATTTATACCTCAAGAGTCAGGAGTGGTTAGATTACACCTCCTCTAGTAGCTGTGGCCTTTTTAATTTTGACTCCGCTTTCCCAGACTCCTGAGTGGCAGATCTGCTTTGGCATACAAAGCTATATCCACTGCATAGCTAGGCAGAGTTACCACTCGGTAGTCAGGAACGTCTGGAGTACATCCCCTCTAATATCTGTGGCTTAATTAATTTTCACCCAGTTTTCCCAGACTCCTGAATGGCAAAACCACCTTACTGAATAAAAAAATTCTGCCTGGCTTTACAGCGTGAGATCTTCTGGGTGGATTTGGTAAGAAGTTATGACTTCACTTGTTAGAACTCTGACTTTTTTCTGGTTTTCATTCAGCTGTCCCAGTCTCCTGAATAACATCCATTCAGCTATCCAGTATGCTATTTCCAGTTTATTTAAATAGATTTGCAATTTGATAGTCAGGAAGCGCTGTATGACATCCCCTGTAGCCTTTTTTTTATTATTATCACCCAGCTTTCCCAGACTCCTGAATGCCAAATTTGCCCAGTTATGCAGCACTATAGTCTCTGGATAACTAGGTAGATCTACAATGTAGGACCCAGGAAGAATTGGGTGACCTCGTCTGTGGGAATGGCAGTCTAATTAGTTTTCACCCAGCTTTCCTAGGCCTCTGAACGGCAAATCTGCTTTGGTATGGCAAATCTGCTAAAATATCCTTTCATAACTAGGCAGATTTAACACTCAAGAATAATGCATGACATTCCCTGTAAGATCTGTGGCTGTCTTGATTTTCACCCAGCCTTCCCGGACTCCTGAATGGCAGATCTGCTTAGTTATACACCACTGTGTTGGGTTCTACACTCAGAATTGAAGTCTGTGCCTAATGGGCACCTTTGGAAGTGTTTCTCCAAAGGTATATTCCGATGGAGTGTGCCAAATTTGCATATGCCAGTCTTCCTCTTGTGCCCATTTGCAAATCCATCTGATGGTCATGTATCACATGGGGAGGATGCGGATACAGATGAATGTGATAATCGTTGTGCCAAGTGACCAGAGACACTGGGCAAAAGTGCCAGGGCAGGGGCAAAACTAGAGTTTATAAGGCCAGGTAGCAAAATGGTAAGTGCCCTCACCACCTAGTGACGGGAAACTGACACAACAGCATAAGTAGCAGGACGTAGGGTATATTCACACGGCGGAATTCGCCATGACATATTCCGCATGAATTCTGTCTAAGGCTAATTCCACTCGGGCGATCGCGATTTTGGGCGCCTTCACACTGGCAATAAAATTTGCGTGATTTTCGTGCAATACAAGAGTGAGTGAAAACGCAGAAGTATGAAACCAATGATTTTCAATGGTTTCCCTCACATTTGCAATGTTTTTACTCGTGCGATGTTGCGATAAAAAAATTGCGTCATGTTCTATCTTTATGCGTTTTTTTGTTTTTTTTTAATCTCCCATGTTTCCCTATGGAGCCTCCTTTTTATCGCATCGCAATGCACAAACTTGCGATTTTCGTGCCATGCGTTTTTAACATTAAAAAGTCCTATTGACTTTCACGCTAAAAAATCACGGCAAAGTCGCGTAAAAAAACGTGCACGAAAATCACAAGCGGTGGGAATGTTTTTGAAAAAAGTTACGATTTTGCTACGATTTTCACGTGGTGATAAAGTGATCGCCAGTGTGAAGGAGCCTTTGGGCTGCTTTCACACGGCTGAAAAAAATTGCGCGATTTTCGCCTGCTGCGATAGTCAGTATAAAAGCAGATTAGGACAGCAATGATTTACAACACTTTACTTCCCGTCTGCGATGTTTTCACTGATAGGAAGGAAGCCATTGTAAATCATTGCGATTTTTCTATCGCCTATGCTTTCCTATGGAGGCTTCTTTTTATCGCAGCGCAACAAGCGAAAAAAATCGTGCGGGTGGCAGCGATGCGATGTGAGAGCATTCTCCAAAAAAAGCATCGCTGACGCTCAAAAATTGTGGGAACAAAGAAGCGATTTTGCCACGATTTTCTCGCGACAAAACCGGGATCGCCTGTGTGAAGTTAGCCTTATGCCTCATGTCCACGGGTGGGTCGGATTCCGTGGAGGGAATCCCGCAGCGGAATCCCACCCTGCCCGCGGCCGAGGACATTATTTTAGCTGCTCCGGGTCTGTGCGGGTCTTCTGCGTCCCGGCCGAATCTTCTTTCTTCTGAAAGGCGAATGTGTTCCAGCGCACATGCGCAGTAGGAGTTTTTCTTTTTTAAACTCCTGCTTTCCCGCGGATCCGCGGTACTACCGCGGTGTCAGCTGCGGCGGTGCCGCGGATTGGACGGCTTCCATTGACTTCAGTGGAAGCCGTACCTGGGGGGTTCGTAGAAAAATAGAGCGTACTGCGATTTGATTTCCGGACCAAAAGATCTGCAAAAAAGATCACGAGCAATAGCACTGCGCTTGAATAGCCCCCCAAAAAGCACGTCCCCGAGACACACACAGTTCATGCGCCAATACGCTCTGTAGCAGCGAGCATATAAGCTCATGCGACCGTGCGTCTTTGCCCTAAACAGCACGGATGCGCTCGCGAGAACACATGATAGTGCGCTATTCACAGCGCAATCACATCATGCTCTGGCGAGCTTATATACACATCCGCTCGTGTGCAGGAGCCCTGAAAAAAATGGTGTTTCACATCTTTTTTGCATATGCGGACATCAAATCCACATATACAGACTGCAGCGCGGATTCCTATCCTAACTACTTAGGCTACATTCACACGAGCGGGAATCTCGCACGAGTTTTGTGTGTTGTGAGACGCTCAAAACGTCTTTTGATGGGGTCATACACATGAGCGATTTTTTTCCTGCATCGCGGTGGCTTGGGTGTCATGTTCTGTCTTTGGGCGCTCCCTCACAACTCCTCGCCCATTGTTTACAAATTTGCGATACTACGAGGGCAAAAATCGAGGAAAAGAATGGATTTCGTATTGGTTCCGCGTTTTGTGCACATTCCATCACACAAAACGTGCGCGAGAATATTGCTCGTGTGAATAAGCCCTAAAGCTGAGGGGCCAGATGGCTGCTGAAGGAGGCGGAATCACTTTATTAACCTTTTGTTTAGCATATTTACCAAAATCCTCTAGTAATACACAGTTTAACTCTTTGCCAGAAATTACATGAACATTTGGTAGTGACAAGTCTGGGTCACTGCAGCTAGAATGAGGCCTGTGCCGGCTCCAATCTGCTGTAGGTCAACTACAAGGTAGCCACAGAAACGTAGGCCGGAACCACAGTGTTATGAAAGCTGTCTGAAAGAATGTTGCCCATAGCAACCAATCACAGCGCAGCTCTCATTTTACTTCAGCTGGATAAGAAATTAAAGCTGCACTGTGATTGGTTGCTATGGGTTCTTCTTACATTGCTGAGGTAAAATCAGAGCTGTACTGTGATTGGTTGCTATGGGTTCTTACACTGCTGAGGTAAAATGAGAGCTGTGTTGTGATTGGTTGCTATGGGTTCTTACACTGCTGAGGTAAAATGAGAGCTGCGCTGTGATTGGTTGCTATGGGTTCTTATACTGCTGAGGTAAAATGAGAGCTGTGTTGTGATTGGTTGCTATGGGTTCTTACACTGCTGAGGTAAAATGAGAGCTGTGCTGTGATTGGTTGCTATGGGTTCTTACACTGCTGAGGTAAAATGAGAGCTGTGCTGTGATTGGTTGCTATGGGTTCTTACACTGCTGAGGTAAAATGAGAGCTGTGCTTTGATTGGTTGCTATAGGCAACACAGACAGCTTTCATGAGGCTGTATTTACAACAGGCGATGCAAGTTGCAGACCGCAGCATGCGCTATTTTAGTGCGCATTTGGAAAGGCCCCATAGGAGTCTATGGAGGAGGTGCAATAAAGCACCTGAGACCTACGCGATTGCGCAATTTCATGGGAAAAAGAACACACTGGGGACTAATTAGACTAAACAGCCTATTAATTTGGGGTGCGGCACACAAATATTGTGCTATTGTGTATGTTTTGTGCATACACTCGCTGAAGCCGCCCTTAGTGCGCATTTGCTCATCGAAGGCCCCAGGGTGCGCAAGTACTAACCGGGTACATGTGCAATTTCACGGGGGGAAGAACATATCAGGAACTAATTAGGCTAAATTGTTATGTAACTCGGGGCACAGCAGTGAAATGGTCCAGCCAGAGCAAACAGTCCAGAAATATGCGCAAAAGCATGCGCTGCTGTTAAGCCGTCTTAAGGGCGGATTCAGACGAGCATATGCGCAAATCCACTTGTCTTACCACAACGTATTTACGCAGTGAACGAGGCTTATTTGCATGCATGCAGACGTACTTTGCTGTATGTGTTTGCTCAGGCGCTGCATGTTCACACGGGCGCGGGACACAGCCTTGCCCTGATTTAAATGACATATTGCGCATCCCACTGCATATTGCGCACGCATTAGCACGCCTCCCATAGATTTCTATGTGGACCATTGAAAGGCAAATATGCAGGAAAATAGAGCAGGTTCTATTTTTTGTGCATGCGAGAAATGTTCGCGAAAAAAGGCGAATGGGAACGAACCCATTGCTATCAATGGGTTCTACTCTCTACGTAAATACGTCCGTGAGAATGGGCCCCTCCATACGCTCACACAGTGTCAGAGTGGGCGGGACCTTGGGACCCCTTCACACGGGCGGAATATTTCCACTGGTAAGCAGCCAAATTTGCCATTACAGAATTCCGCATCAAAGTTCGCAGCGCGGAGTGTCAGACTGATTTAAACCATTTTCGTTCTGCATCAAAATCGGATTTTGGTGCAGAATTTACCGTTGAAAATTTCCCACCTTGTGAAAAGTCACTGTTTTTCTATGTGATTTTTTTTCTGACGTGTGCATTTTTCATGCACGTGTACAAAAATGTACGCCGGAACGGAGCATAGTTCCCATGAACAAGGTTTTTAGGGCAAGTCCTATCTTTTCTCGTCCGTACAATTAAGGGGTGAGAGTCGTGATAGTAAAAAACGAAATCACTGAAATCAATAGAAATCAGTGATTTTGTTTCATCCTGTTATCCCGGCCGCATAACGGGGGAAAACATGTTTCTGCGTTTAAGCCCTTAACTTAGCGTTTCCCACGTGCGTTTTGTGTGCTGCAAGATGCACAAAACTCGCCCGGAAGTAGACCCCATTATTTTCAACGGGTCTATCTAAATGTACGACTTTTCTCTTGCAGTGATGCAGCGAGTTCAGGGCGGACCCACATGAGCGCGTTTGCGTGGGCATTTGCACATGTAAAATGTGGTACACGCAGTACTTAGAGAATAGAACTCACTGACTTCAATGGGATAATTCTCATTCTTCGTTTTTGCGTGCACGTGAAAACATACTGCAGCATGTTCCATTGTAGTGCACATTGGCGCACCAAAAGCCCTATAGGAGTCATTGAGGGGTGCGCAAATAGAATAACGGATACCTCCATAATGGTTCAATGTGTAGCTGGGAAAAGAACACATCAGGAAATAAATAGCGCGAAAAGTACTGTAATATGTGCAAAAACGTACGCAAAAAAGATTTGATTACATTACAAATACGGTGTGCGTTTTCGCGCATACGCCCGTGTGAAGCTGCCATTACTCGTACTAATAGTCTAAGTAAAAAAGAATCTCAGCCTGTCCTCTTTTTGTTCAATTCTCGGACCAAAATAGTACATGTCAATATGCCGTATCCCGCACATCGGACCGCACATGGACGGAATGTCCAATTTGAGTTGCGCAACTTTTTATCAGTCCTTGCACACGCCGCCTTACAGGTGCTACTCTACAAGAATTGGACTTTTAAAAAAAATCCTGTGTCCAAATAATTTGGTTCTATTTGCGTCCGATTTTTGGTCCGTATGGAAAAAACGTGCATGTCCCCTAAATAGTCCCCAAAAATCCTACAAATATCCCCCTACTCTCCAAACTCCAGCTGCGCTGACTCTTCCTGTCAAACCCCAAGTGCGAAGAACCAAATGCACAGCGAGAGGATCAGCAGAGGGACAAAGGAAAACGCTGCGTCTTCTCTTTTCTCGTCTCCTCTTAAATAATTAGCAGTTAAGTGTTTTCGGGGACGAGATCCAAACATCATTCCCTAAATCCAATCCTGACAAGCAGTCGTTGCTTGTTGGATGGCTTCCCTGGATGGGAGGGAGGTAGGGAGGCGATGCTGTGTGTCAATGGGATGGACTTGCAGCTAATGGGAGGACAGCGAAGGGGAAGGTTTGCTTTAAACAGAAGGGGATGGCTTGTCAAAGCTTTAGGGGCAGGTGTAGCTGAATCGCTGCATTCTCCATCTGCTTATCACTCCACGACCATCAGCCTTATAGGACCAGGAGAATGGAGGCTCCCCTGCTTGTCATCCTATGCAGCATAGTAAGTGCACCCCTTCTAGGACCGCATCCCCAATGGCCCTCCATCCATTCTGTCTAGCTATGACCATCCTATTTTGCATCGCATGCTCTTAGGGTTTCCATTGGCCAACTCCATTATCCAGACTCAAGGATAACACCAGCATCCTTGGTCCTTTATCCAGAAGTGTCCTCCCAGGCGAAGCTTGTGTCTTGTGATGCTTTTTGCCCTATGGCAGCGCTATTTTAGCTTGTCTGGGGTATTTAGGTTGTGTTTTATATTGCTGGGAACCCTAGTTAGCCCGGATCTGCAGCGTTTAAGGGTTTGGCTTGTCGTGGATAATGCAGTGGTGGATAATTACCTTCCTATTACTGCACACACAAAACCCTACAGACTCAGATTTCAGTAGGAGCTGCACAATGCATGCCCTTCAGTCCTCAAGCCAGTCCCAAACCTTTCACCCCCCTCCTCCCTATGTAAAAACCCATTAATGGAATATATCAATTGGTGAGTTGGTGCATGGAAGCTGTCACTCTCCTCTTATCTCCTCCTCGCAGTCTCCTTTCCTTCCATATTCTGCTTCTTTTCATGCTCTTTATTACATTTACAGCTTATTTTGATGGCATTCAGAGTGGGGAACCTTATAAGGTCCAGGCTAACATCTCACACTGTCTGGACTCATTCGGGTTAGAGTGCAAGCTCTTGGGGCTGGTTTCTTATTTCCTCCTACCTTGTATGATATTTGACTGTTATAGCACAGATTAGAGTGCAAGCTCTGTGGGTTTATTTTTTAATTGCAATGTTCCTTCTTAGCTTAGAGTGCAAGCTCTTTGGTCTAACTCCCTTTCCTGTGTAGGTGTTCCTTTTTTCCAAGCGGGTTTTATTCATTTTTACTCTATGTAGTTCTAATTGTAACAGTTCATGATAGAGTGCAAGCTCTTTGGGTCTAATCCCTGTTCCCTTATATGGTGTCATCTATAACAACTTGATCTAGAGTGCAAACTCTGTAGGTCTAATTAATTTTCCTATACAGGACCATCTGTATTAGATCAAAATAGAGTGCAAGCTCTTGGGGGTTAAGTCCTTTTAACCTATGTAATACCATGTGTAATAGTTCAGTTTAGAGTGCAAGCTCTTTGGATCTGATTCCTATTCCCCCTCAATGTAGGGTGCAAGCTTTGGTGGTCTAATCATCTTCACCTCTATAGAACCATCTATAATAGTTTAGAATGCAAGCTCTTTGGCTCTACTTAATTTTCCTCTATGTAGTTCATGTGTAACAACTCAGTTTAGAGTGCAAGCTCTTTGGGTCTAATCCCTGTTCCCCTATACCGTAGCATCTATAAGAGCTGGGTCTAGAATGCAAGCCCTTTTATCTACATCCTTTTCCCCTGTAGTAGCTCAGTCTAGAGTGCAAGCTCTTTGACTCTGTTTCTGTTTCTTCTATATAGGATTACCTATAACAACTCAGTTTAGAGTGCAAGCTCTTTGGGTCTAATCCCTGTTACCCTATACAGTAGCACCTATAAGAGCTGGGTCTAGAATGCAAGCTCTTTTGATCTACATCATTTCCCCTGTAGTAGCTCAGTCTAGAGTGCAAGCTCTTTGGGTCCAATAAATGTTTCACCCGTGATAGCTTAATCTAGAATGCAGGCTCCTTAGGTCTAATTCCCTTCTACTATAAGTTCCATCTCTAATAGCTCAGTCTAGAGTGCAAGCTCTGTGGTTGAGTACCATAATCCCTTCATGACACATGTATCCTACCCTTTATTGTACGGAATTACCAGTGTAATTATATGCAGCCTTCTCCTGGTTATGAGTAGGGAACACCCATCCCAAATTAAAATTCCTGGGTCTGCTTGTGGCGCCCCATCCATGTACAGACTGTACCCGTGTAGGTGGGAAGTCATTACCAGGGGGATTTTCTCCACATGTAATGTTCCTGCCGGCATTTGGCAGGCTTCTTGTGTTAGAAATTTCAGAGATTTCACGGGAGAAGTTCTGAATGGGGAGATGACTTGGGTTGTAACTTTTTGGAAGGGGGCTGGTGGAGGGCGTATGGAGAGCGGCGAGGGTAGTGGTTTACGAATAAGGGAAGGAAGGAGTATTCACTATAAAACATTGATTCTAGTGGGTGTGTCTGCAAAGACTTGGAATGGGGGGTATCTAGGTGGGATATTTTGATGCTATTGATGTACTCATTTAGTGAGAATCATTAGTAAATCCGGCCATAGATAGTATAATTTTACATACTGTACAGTACAAGTACAATGCCTTTAGTACTGGAACCATACAAAGTCAATGTTGGACCTTTTTAAAGGACCCTCTAAGACTAACAGTGGATTATATGGTGGTGGGGTGGGAGTTGTCCACAGTGATCTATGCCTTTGAGATCAGAAAGTTAAGCCTAGATTACAAAATGGGTCAAGTGTCCCTTGAAAACCTTGTATTAAAAGAGTTGAACAATGATCCTGAGATGGTCCATTGGAAATCTATAACTTCTATAGTCCAATTTTAACTCTTCCATTGCCAACTTGACATTAGTAAAACCAATCAACTGGATCGGGACTATATTATATGAGGCTGTGTTACCTCCAAGGATTTTTGGTCCATTTGGTTATATATGTATATATATATGTTATACAATATGATGAAGGTCATGGTGGTGATTTATTAGAAGTACTATAGAACCGGTCTGGACTTATGATGACTTTAACAGTGTTTCTCCAAGTTTTCCCGTCTTCAAGCTTTCCATTGGCAATGGTATCAAGCTGTTAAAAGTCTTTGACGAGTCTGTCCTTGTCATAATAATGACCAAATAACTAGAGTAGTAAATAAACTTGAGAAGACCATTGTCATAGGGTTTGATGTGGATGAGGGCTTTGTGTACATATGTGACAGATTAGAATTTGATGGTGTGAAAAGTCAAGTACGAGGTCAGCGGGACTCGATACGGATTGTGGTCGCCACCACGTAAAATAGTACACAGCTGTGTGAGTCGTCATAAGTATGCCAAGAATGACCAAAAATGACGTAAATATGTCAGAAATGTAAGAAAAATTACAGTTGCTAGAAAGAGGTAATGAATGTTGACTATTTAAGGAATGTGACACAGATTATCTACTTTGTTTATGGGTCACTTCACTTGAGTGCTGTCAATTATTGAGGAAAAGCACATTTTGGCAAGCGGCACTGAAGAACACATATGGAGTAGAGGACAGTAGAGGACCATGGAATATGTTCTACTGTATATGAATTGATAACAAAAGAACCTTCACGTGTGGCTTGGGCTCAAACTCATTAGATGCGATGGACGAGTTGGGTTGACCTGGTCTTCAGGTCGAATCCAAGGCATGATTTAATAATAAGACATTCTTGACTCTTTGGTTGATGATAGAATGTTACTTTGGAAGATGGCATCCCATGTCATACATCCCTAAATTTCTTACCAAATTGAACAGGAGGATTTGGTGATTGCTTGCCCCCAATCTCCTTTCGATGACCCTTGGATATATTACACACCTGTCCTCCAATGTGGTAGACCCGATGAAGAGGAGAGCTTTCTTCTCATAACCCATTATGATAAGTGTTTCTATGGTATGTACGCCCGTGATTGGAATATTGGGTGGCTCGAGAAGACCTATAGCATATCACCAGCCTTTATGACATATTTGGGCTACAGTTCCGGATACATCTTATATCATGTTGAGTGTAGTTTGGCTCAGTGCTTGGCATTGTCCATTAACGGGGCTGTGGGTTGGATTCTCAAAGGTCAGCATTTGCATAATGGTTACATGTTCTTCTTATATTTAACTAGGCTTCCTCCCACATCAAAAACTTCCCTAGGCTCTCTTGGCACTGCCATAATGGCAGTGTAGGATCTATAACACCGACGGCACACCACTGTGCCCATTATGGGGTCAATCGGGTTTCCGTCGTGGTGTCCGTTGGTTTGTCGGAAAGACTAACACTGTCTGCTGTCTTCCCATCAGAACTGTTGACGTAGCCTCTGACGGTAATGTGAACCCAACCTTACGATGTGTAGATGGTCCGTAAAATGTGAGCACCTCTGGGTGTCCTCTGATGTCTTAGTTGACCACTATATTTGGGTTTTACTGATAGCATTTTCTTTGGTGGAGGTTTGGGTACCATCGTATTTTGCAGTGTCATCTCCGACTTGGTGGGGTCCTACGCCAGTCATCTCTACTCTTTCAATCCAACTGCATTGCTGATTTCCTAGGCTTCCCCTTTCGGAGCTTTCATTTTCTTGGATCAAACATCAAATAACCTGGAACAGCATTCCTAATATCTGCTAATTACTCCACCCTAAACTCCATCACACTTTGTAGACCTGTCAGACACGGCACTGGCAGCAGATAAATGCTGCGGTCCTCATTACAATAGTAATAGCACTATAATAACATGTATGTACAGTACAACTGGCAAACCAGTATGACCAAAAAACACACAATCAACCAAACCTTGTACTATATGTAAACGAATGCTAGTAGAAGCTATATAATGCACATCTGTATATAGATGTAGCAGAGCTGAGCTGGTCTCTTCACTCTTTGGATGTGCACTAATGATGTGCTATGATAGCTCCTTGAATTAAAATAATGCTGTATCACCGTGAGCTTGTGCAAAATGTGAAATCAGCTCTGCAGCTTCTGACAAACTCAACTCTGCTACAGCTGCATGTCTTTCAACATTCCCATGCCCACATGGTATGAGGGTGTCTACATGACAGGTCCGGAGCTGAAGCCTAATGATTCATGCATCATGCCTTCTATCTAACTAATCCACCGCATACTTCAAGAGTCTATGTGTCCAAGACCTTGTGTCTATTTACATGCCTGGTCGTGTGTTTAATTGTGCGATCATGTGAATTGGTGCGTGTCTACACCTTGTTTGTGTGTGTGTGTGTGTAGACTTGTTTTTAAGACTTTTTTTTTATTGATTCAGTAAACTTCAGGGAATGTCTTTAAGGAATTTGTACCTTTATGTGGTTATGTAATACCCTACAGGGTGCTAATGGGTAGCCCCTTCCCACTAGTCCCCTTATATTACCCCTTTAACCCACTACCTCTCACATGACACTTCTATCTCTCCATCTAAACCATCTCACCATTAAAGGGGGTATCCAGTTGTAAACTATTAATGGCTTATCCAAAGTATAGGCCATCAGTAGTAGATCAGCAGGGGTCTGCCGCCTGGGACCCCACATTGATCAGGTGTTCAGCAAGTAAGTGTGTTCATGCACTGAGCTGATTTCTACAGGAAACAGACAGCTCCATTTCCACTGCAGTGGCCCAGCTTGGTATTACAGACCATTCACTTCAATGGGAACTTTGCCTGTAATACCAAACCTGGCCACTGCAGCTGGAACAGAGCTGTTTGCTTCCTGCAGAAATCATGTCATTATACAATCACACTGGTTGGTAAACAGCTGATTGGCAGGGGTCCTGAGCAGAAAAACACTGCTGATCTACTAGTGGTGGTCTATCAATAGTTTACAACTAGGCAACCCCTTTAAAAGCCCAACCAGGTCTGGGCCCACTTCCAATTATAACTACCCAATGGCTCAATGAACCTTCTATTATAATGCATTGCACTTTTTCAGTTCAGTAGAAATTAACCTAGTGGAAGTAAAGTTTTGATGACCCCATATAGGTCATTTTAACACTCTGGGACCCCCATCAGTCATAGCAGAGCCATTGTAAAGAGTGGCTTCCCTTCTGGAGGATTCACTCAAACAGAATGGGTAATTGTTGTCATCAAGAACTACCATGGATGAAGGGAACAGATTCCCAATGACCAAAATCAGACCTGCATTTTTCCATGCAATACAAGAGGCCCTTGCCTAAGGAGGCCTTATGAGAAAGGGTGGTGATCCTGGGGACAAAAAGAGATAATTGATGATATAGTGAAAGCAGTTTTCTCTAGTCAATAATATAATGTATTTCAAATGTAAATGTTTAATACAGAAAATGACCAAACCAGGCAGGGCGTGACTCATTCATTGTCATCTTCATGTGCAACTCCTGGGCCCAATGCAAAATCTGGACCAGGAGCCCCCATCTGCCATCTATAACACTGGTGTCTTTGTCTGGGTCTTTGGGCCCCCTCAGACACCAGAGGCTGGGTGCGACTGTTACTTTTGCATTCCCTATAGCTAAGCCCTTGGAGTTGACTCTGAAAGTCCTTATAGATGGGCCAGTATGATCAGAATGGTCATTGTAGTGGGCTCTTCTCACCTTGTTATAACCAACCCAGGGGCGTAGCTAAAGGCTCATGGGCCCGGGTGCAAAAGTTTATCTTGAGGCCCCCCAACTTCTCTTACCCCCTTAACACAGAGGCGTAACTTGAAGCTCCTGGGTCCCAATGCAAAACCTGTAACAGGGTCTTTAATGCCTTATTCATAGTACTGGGCTCCCTATATGGAGAAGAGAGGCCTTATGGAACCAGTCCACATTTGATTCTGGAGCAGCAAGGGGTCATCACGGTTTTTGCCGAAAGGTTCTCAATCCGCTTTGTCGGTGGTCAGGTGATGCCACTTCCGTGTCTTTTGCGGAAATGCTGTGAATCCTGTGGAAATGCAGAAGGCCCAGATTCGGCATGCGGGCCGCGAGCCCTAAGAGGCTCCATGTGCTGCCATGCATAGTCTGTGCATTGGGCAATACTATATGCATGTGCCCTTTTATGTATGTGGTTCAGACATGGTTAGTCTTGGCTGTAGCCCCCCCCCATGCATTGTCAAGTCTGTGGAAAGCCCAATCCACAAACCCTCATTTGCAGCACTAGTGCCAGAGATCAGCATTTTAGCAAGTTGACTCACTGGTACTTTGTAACTTTTTTAGTGCCATCTACAGAAAAAAGGGTGCAGCTCCCCTATAAATATATGTTTTCCGTACGATATGTGTTTCCATGGCATTAAGTGCGATTCTACGTCAATGTGTGAGGTATAAAAACGTAGATTTCCTGCAGAGGGTGTGAAAGGGACAGGTACATAAGATGCTTCGGGCATTATGTGTTTACTAGGAGCCTGCTGCGAACTGCGGTAAACTTGTGCCTGCAGGTTGTCAGTATCACTTAGTTATGTCAGACGGGGCCAAAAGCACATGTAAAACGCTCTGCAAGAATGCAAACAACCTGAGGGAGGGATAGGGAGATGCTCTGCAGACCAAAGTGACACAGGTTTGCAGGTGGAATTCATTGCATTGGCAAGTACTCTGCCTACAGAAGGCGAAACGTGCAATCACCTGACATTCAATATGATTGATATCACCTTAATGTATACATTTGCTGAGCCACTGACACACTTTATGAGGCCTTATCAGACTGAAGATGTAAATCCATTCTCAGATACCCTGTTAGGGAATTCCTTGTTAATAGAGGGGGTCTAGCAGTCAGGACCACCTCTAAAGCAGGCCATACCCCTTAGATGGTGAACAGTTATTCCTTGGCTCAGTCAAGCATATATGGTAAGGGGAAAAAAGCTACCAGTGCTGGCCTTAGGTTAGATGACACCCTATGCAGAATTTTTTTTTGTGCTACCACCCCCCCCCCCCCCATCATAAGAAAAAAATAATATCTATGGCACTGATAGGCAGTCTGTCTTTATTCTACTTTTGCAGAAAGAAGCAAGACAGCTGTAAATCCACACCAGCACAGCTGAGTGAATAGATATTGTACCAAAACCAAGCTTATAACAAATACAGCACCAGAATCAAGCTCATAATGTCAATGCAGCACAGAATAATCTCAGTACATAGATT
This sequence comes from Eleutherodactylus coqui, assembly GCF_035609145.1. Lineage (NCBI taxonomy): Eukaryota > Metazoa > Chordata > Amphibia > Anura > Eleutherodactylidae > Eleutherodactylus > Eleutherodactylus coqui. The sequence continues at coordinate 31,069,619 of NC_089849.1, forward strand.
CAATACCAGAGCCAAGCTAGTAACATAAATGCAACACCAGAACCAAGCACATAACATAAATACAGCACCAGAACCAAACCCATAACATAAATACAGCACCAGAGCCAACAGATTGCATACATTAGCACCAGAACAAAAGTCATTACATAAATACAACACCAAAACATAACATAATACAGCACCAGAACCAAACATATAATATAAATACAGCAGCAGAACAATGCTCATTACATAAATACAGCACCAGAACCAAACCCATAACATAAATACAGCACCAGAACCAACGCATTGCAGTATATTAATTCATTACATAAATGCAACATCAGATCCAAGAACATAACATAAATACAGCAGCAGAAGCAAGCGTATAATATAAATATAGCACCAGAATCAAACCCTTAGGGCTCAGTCACACAGGCGTTTGTACGCGTCTGACAGCTGCGTTTGCGATACGCATCTATATAGACCCAATGCTTTGCAATGGGAGCAGTCACATGTGCGCATTTTTCATGCGCACAAACGCATGTGGCGAAAATTATATGACACAACGATTCGCAGAACACATGTAACTGCGTTCTGCTCAAATCGGTGTTCCTGTGTATGTGCGCTCAATGGGGCCAGCGGCAGCAGTGCCGGCCCCATTGAGAACATATACTAAAGATCGTGATCCTCTGCCACAGCTGTCACAGAGCACGATGTTCTCCCATTGAATTCAATAGAGCCGGCAATACAGCCAGCTCCATTGAAAGCAATGGGCTGCCGGCAAGCTCTGTAGTAATTTTTGGGGAAGGGCTTAAAATATAAGCTATTCCCTGACAACCATCCTAAAAAAGTGTAAAAAATAAAAAAAAAATCTATATTCACCTCTCTGCAGCTCTCTGAATTCATGAATGGGTGAGTGCTGCCTCTGATTGGCTGAGCGCAGGGACTAATCAGAGGCAGCTCTCAGCTGTCATTCAATAGCTGAGAGCTGCCTCTGATTGGTTACAGCGCTCAGCCAATCAGAGGCAGCCCATTCAGCAGGCTGGGATTTTAAATCCCCGGCTGCTGAATACTACAGAGAGCAGTTAAGGAGAAGAGCCGACTGGACGTGGCTGAGCCCCGGCAGCCGCAGAGGGGTGAGTATAGATTTTTTTTTATTTTTTACACTTTTTTAGGATGGTTTTCAGAGAAGGGCATATATTTTAAGCCCTTCCACGAAAATTACTACAGCGTTTGCCGGCAGCCTATTGCTTTCAATGCAGCCGGCTGTTTTGCCGGCTCCATTGAATTCAAGGTGAGAACATCGCGCTCCTCTGTGACAGCTGTGGCAGAGGATAGCGGTTATCAGTTATGCGCACAAAAAATCATGCGAAAAAACGCTCGTGTGACTGAGCCCTTACCATTATATACAGCTGCAGAATCAACACTTTACATAAATACATCACCAGAACAGAGCTCATTACAAAAAATACATCCCCAGAATCAAGCTCAATGTATAAATACAGCACCAGTAACAAGAACATAACATAAATATAGCACAAGAACCAAACCCATAACATAAATTAGCACCAGAACAAAGTTCATTACATAAAAACAACACCAGAACCAAGCACATAACATAAATACAGCAGCAGAACCAAACGTATAATATAAATATAGCATCAGAACCAACCCCATACCATTATATACAGCTGAAGAACTAAAACATTACATACATACATCCCCAGAATCAAGCTTAATGTATGAATACAGCACCAGAAACAAGAACATAACATAAAAACATCCCCAGAATCAAACTCATAACATACATACAGCACCGGAACCAAGCTCAATACATAAATACAGCACCAGAACCAAACACATAACGTAAATACAGCACCAGAACAATGCTCATTACATAAATACAGCCCAAGATTCAAGCTCATAACATAGACACAGAGCAGAACTGAGCAAAGGTCGACCATGTAAGTTGCTGCCAGACACCTCTCGTGGCAGCTCATCTCGCTTGAGATTAAAAGGATGGGACATGTTAAAACCCAACATGCCCAACCCTTCTTTCCACCCATAGTTTCTGCTGGGCAGCCAGGTAGATAAAATGGTAGGTGATCCACAGCGCTGCTGGATTGGGAAAGTCGGTGGTATATAGGAATACTTTATTGTGGTTATGCATTTCGATTTACACATTTCAGACCAATGACACTGAAACGCGTAACCACAATATGCACCACTGACTCTCCTAATTCGGCAGCACTGAGGAGCTCCTGTCATTTGTATCTATTTGATTGCTGTTTCTCTGGAGGTGCCTCACCAATTCATCCCAGGAGTGGCTGCAGCTGTGATACGCCTCTCGTGCCTCCTGCACAACCAACTAGGTGAGCAGTATTGTTAGGGGCCCTTGATTTTATGTTATATTATTACAGTGTTCGTGTTACGTTCATGCAGGCATGTGTGAACAGCAACCTAAAACAAACGTCATGTAATTAAAGCTAAAGGAAAGGATAAGCATTCAAGACCGAACACAAAAATCACCAAACATTGCATAAATACAGCACCAGAACAAAGCTCATTACGTAAATACAGTACCAGAACCAAGCACACAACATAAATACAGCAGCAAACAGTGCTTAGTTCACACCAGGCATCTGTGTACACCTACAGACAGAATCGTGGCCCATCCAGAATTCAACTGCGGACAGGCCACGGATCGGACGGCTTGCATTGACTTCAATGAAAGCCGTCCATGCGGGAACCGCAGCAAAATGAAGTGCGCTGCAATTTGTTTTCCGGACCAGAAGGTCCGCAAAACAAATCTGCATGTTTTAATTAAGCTGCGGACGCCCATGTCTCCCTATGCACTATGGAGCGCTCTTTTTTAATTTTCCGCTGTGGTTTACATATTCTGTTGGGGATAGATTCAGGAAGGCTAGCTGGTCCTGCCAACATTCATCTAATGTGCATGGCCGCCTTTAGTTGGGGAACAAGGCAACTGCTCTTGCTCTGAAGGACCTGGTACTTCTAAAGATCACCCAGTGATTCTTATGAGAAATATGTAATGCTTCATATTGCCTGTGGGGGTGCTACAGGGAAGTTAAACACTTACTTTGAATTTCCCATTGGCTGAAGGTCCAAGCAGTGGGACACTCTGTGATCAGCTTAGATCCAACAGGGTATAAGCCCCCTAGTAGAAGAAAATTCCAAGTGAGGGACCCCCTCCACAAAATATGGCTGACTAAAGAAATATATAAGCAGCAAATAGTAATAAATCATTAAATAATTTATCTTAGGGCTTATATGCTGGTAAAGACCAGATGGGAACTTTGTGGAAACTTATTAAAGTTTGTAGCTTAAATCTATAAATCAGATCCAGAAGCAAAAGCTTGGGTAAAATCAACCGGTGGATAGGAATGGCGCCCTCTCTAGAATGAAGCGGCCATATTGTTCTATTTTCATCCAGCCTCCATGGCTAAGAGATCTCGCCTCATTACTAAAGCGTGTTTGACTTTTTGAAGTCACATAAATGTGATGTAATTCAGCTTAAAAGGTCTTTATTCCTGTAAGTGTTTACTTTTATAGTCGCACCGTATAAACCGACCTCACGAAAAAAGGCTCTTTATAATAACATCTTCTTTTTAATTAGGTATTCATTCCATGTTATTAGATAGTTTTCAAGTAACCATAAATTAGCCCGATGTCCACGGGGGATATTAAATGGGCTCTGAGCTAAATATTTTGACAGATCTATATTTATAACACATTGAATATGTGGCTCCGTCCTCCTCTCACATTATAACCTCTCCTCATAATTAATTTCACTGCTCCCAACAATCTGCATTAAGAGAAAAGCTGAAACTTCTCCAAAATGTATTTTCTGTTGTAATTGTTTCAATTATTGTATATACAACAAACTCCTATTACTCCATATAACTCCCTATATCTCCGCCTATTACTCCATATAACCTCCCCTAAATCTCCTTATATTACCCCATATAACCCACTATATCTCCTATTACTCCATATAACCTCCCCTATATCTCCTTATATTACTCCATATAACCCCCTATATCTCCTCCTATTACTACATATATCCCCCCTATATCTCCTCCTATTACTCCATATAACCCCCTATATCTCCTCCTATTACTACATATATCCCCCTATATCTCCTCCTATTACTCCATATAACCTCCCCTAAATCTCCTTATATTACTCCATATAACCCCCTATATCTCCTCCTATTATTCCATATAGCCCCCTATATCTCCTTATATTACTCCATATAACCCCCTATATCTCCTCTTATTACTACATATATCCCCCTATATCTCCTCCTATTACTCCATATAACCTCCATCTATATCTCCTCCTATTACTCCATATAACCTCCCCTAAATCTCCTTATATTACTCCATATAACCCACTATATCTCCTATTACTCCATATAACCTCCCCTATATCTCCTTATATTACTCCATATAACCCCCTATATCTCCTCCTATTACTACATATATCCCCCTATATCTCCTCCTATTACTCCATATAACATCCCCTAAATCTCCTTATATTACTCCATATAACCCCCTATATCTCCTCCTATTATTCCATATAGCCCCCTATATTTCCTTATATTACTCCATATAACCCCCTATATCTCCTCTTATTACTACATATATCCCCCTATATCTCCTCCTATTACTCCATATAACCTCCCCTAAATCTCCTTATATTACTCCATATAACCCCCTATATCTCCTCCTATTATTCCATATAGCCCCCTATATCTCCTTATATTACTCCATATAACCCCCTATATCTCCTCTTATTACTACATATATCCCCCTATATCTCCTCCTATTACTCCATATAACCTCCCCTATATCTCCTTATATTACTCCATATAACCCCCTATATCTCCTCCTATTACTGTTCTCTATATAACCTTCCCCTATATCTCCTCCTATTACTCGATATAACCCACTATATCCCCTATTACTCCATTTAACCACCTATATCTCCTTCTCTTACTCTATATAACCTCCCCTATATCTACTCGTATTATTTCATATAACCTCCCCTCATATCTTCTCCTATTACCCTAAATAACCTCCCCTATATCTCTTCCTATTACTCTATATAACCCCCCTATATCTTCTCCTATTACCGTATATACTCGAGTATTAGCCGACCCGAGTATAAGCCAAGTCAATAAGTTTTACCACAAAAATTTGGTAAAACTTATTGACTCGAGTATAAGCCGAGCTATACTCAAGTATATAATAGGTAAAAAAAAAAAGCAATACTCACCTATCAGCCGGCGTCTGTGTCCCCAGCGCGATGCTCTCTCCGGCCTGCGGCCAGTTGCTGCAGTTTTCTTCCCGCTGTCTTCTCCCTGGCTTGCTTTTGAAATCACCGCCATCAGCGCTGTGATTGGATCGAGCGCCGGCCAATCACAGCTGGCTATCGATAAACCAATCACAGCCATTCAGAATGACATCACTGAATGGCTGTGAATGATTTATCGAGCGCTGGCTGTTATTGGCCGGCTCTCGATACAATCACAGCGCTGACGGTGGTGATTTCAAAAGCAAGCCAGGGAGAAGACAGTGGTGAGAAGACTGCAGCAGCTGGCCGCACCGCTGGGGACAGCATCGCGCCGGGGACACAGACGCTGGCTGTTAGGTGAGTATTGAGTTGTTTTTTTTTACCTCACTCGAGTATAATTCGAGGGGGCTTTTTCAGCACATTTTTTTGAGCTGAAAAACTCGGCTTATACTCGAGTATATACGATACTTCATATAGCCCCCCTTATGTCTCCTCCTATTGCTCCATATAATCCCCTTATGTCTCTTCCTATTACTCCATATAACCCCTCTATATCTCCTCTAATTACTCCATATAACATCCTTTTATCTCTCCTCCTATTACTCCATATAAGGCTGGGTTCACACAGGGCGTATTCCCGTCGGAAATCTCGCGGTTTGGCCGCAGCGAAGACCGCGAGATTTCCGCCGGGAGAACTGCCGTGGCGGCCTTGAAGTGACCCGGCCGCTTGCTTTTCCGTTGCGGCCGGCGCTCCATAGAGGAGAGCGCGGCCGCGACGAAAATAAACAAAAAAAAAAGTAAATAGACATGCTGCATCTTATGAAACCGTGGCTGCGGCGGCCACAGCCGCGGTTTCAACCGGATTTACTGCAGCAGATTAGCCGTCCAGTGTGGACGAGATTTCTGAGAAATCTCATCCACATGGCTGGCTAATCCCGAGATTAGCGGCCGCGGGCGTATTTGCCGCGGGCGGATCTGCTGCGGCAAAACTGCGGCAAATCCGCCCTGTGTGAACCCAGCCTAACCTTGCCCTATATCCCCCTAGTTGTCCATATAACCTCCCTTATATTCTATCCTATCATCCATATAACCACCCATCGATATCTCCTCCTTTTACTTCATATAACCCTCTATATCTCCTCCTAATCTATATATATAAAGCTGAAAGCCCTCACTGACTCACTGACTGACTGACTGACTGACTGACTGACTCACTGACTCACTGACTGACTGACTGACTGACTGACTCACTGACTCACTGACTCACTGACTCACTGACTGACTCACTGACTCACTGACTCACTGACTCACTGACTCGCCAAAAGTTCTCCAACTTCCCGATATCGTAGAAACATGAATTTTGGCACGAGCATAAATTATCTCCAAGATAGGAAAAGTTAATGGGTCTCAACTCGATTATTCAATTCTAGCGCAAAAGAATTGGCGTCAAAATTTAACGTACATAATCTAAATCTCTCACTTCCCAATGTCATAGAAACTTAAAACTTGGCACGGGCATTGAATATGTCATAAATAGGAAAAGTTAATAGGTCCCAACTTGATTATTCAATTCTATGCGCAAAAGAATTAGCGTCCAAATTTTACGTATGGAATCTAATTCTCTCACTTCCCGCTGTCATAGAAACTCGAAATTTGGCAGGAGCATTGATTATGTCATAAATAGGAAAAGCTAATGGGTCCCAACTCGATTATTCAATTCTATGCGCAAAAGAATTAGCGTCCAAATTTTTAGTACGGAATGTAATTTTCTCACTTTCCGGTGTCATAGAAATGTGAAATTTGGTACGAGCATTGATTATGTCATAAATAGGAAAAACAAATGGGTCCCAACTCGATTATTCAATTCAATGCGCAAAAAAATTAGCGTAAAATTTTTACGTACGGAATGTATTTTTCTCACTTTCCGGTGTCATAGAAACGTGAAATTTGGCACGAGCATTGATTGTGTCATAAATAGGAAAAGCTAATGGGTCCCAACTCGATTATTCAATACTATGCGCAAAAGAATTAGCGTCCAAATTTTACGTACGGAATGTATTTTTCCCACTTTCCGGTGTCATAGAAACGTGAAATTTGGCACGAGCATTGATTATGTCATAAATAGAAAAAGCTAATGGGTCCCAACTCCATTATTCAATTCTATGCGCAAAAGAATTAGCGTCCAAATTTTACGTACGGACTGTAATTTTCTCACATAGAAACTTAAAATTTGGCACAAGCATTGATTATGTCATAAATAGGAAAAGCTAATGGGTCCCAACTCGATTATTCAATTCTATGCGCAAAAGAATTAGCGTCCAAATTTTACGGACGGAATGTAATTTTCTCACTTTCCGGTGTCATAGAAACGTGAAATTTGGCACGAGCATTGATTATGTCATAAATAGAAAAAGCTAATGGGTCCCAACTCCATTATTCAATTCTATGCGCAAAAGAATTAGCGTCCAAATTTTACGTACGGAATGTAATTTTCTCACATAGAAACTTAAAATTTGGCACGGGCATTGATTATGTCATAAATAGGAAAAGCTAATGGGTCCCAACTCGATTATTCAATTCTATGCGCAAAAGAATTAGCGTCCAAATTTTACGTACGGAATGTAATTTTCTCACTTTCCGGTGTCATAGAAACGTGACATTTGGCATGAGCATTGATTATGTCATAAATAGGAAAAGCTAATGGGTCCCAACTCAATTATTCAATTCTATGCGCAAAAGAATTAGCGTCCAAATTTTACGTACGGAATGTAATTTTCTCACTTTCCGGTGTCATAGAAACATGAAATTTGGCACGAGCATTATGTCATAAATAGGAAAAGCTAATGGGTCCCACCTTGATTGTTCAATTTTAAGAGCAAAAGAATTAGCGTCCACATTTTACGTATGGAATCTAATTCTCTCACTTCCTGATGTCATTTTATATAAAGGAAACGTCGCATGTTTACCTCCCGTGGTGTTTCCTGGGTAACACAGAGAACTATGCAAAATGGTGAATATATGTTTTTCCGGTATCTCTAAAGTAACCACGACTTCATAAGATTTCCGTGTTAACACCAGATAAACACCAGTACCAAATTAACTCGGGCGGAGCCGGGTATATCAGCTAGTACTTCATATAACCTCCTACTATTACTCCATATAAACCCCCTATATGTCCTCCTTTTACTCCATATACACACGTACAGCATATAGGTTACGGTAGAACCAGTCCTACTCTGCTGTATGATATTTGTATTACACATGTGTGATATATATATCATAGGTAATATGTAGCATACTGTAGCTGGGATACGGTCTTTCCTCCTTTGGAAGTTTTTATGCCACTTGTTCACGGATTCTGAGCTCTGTGATCTTTGGCGGTGTATGAACTTTGATGTGGATCATGTCAGAGGGGAAAAGCTTGCAGTGGGGGACATATGCTTTTCATATATAGTGTTATGGCGAGGGCGACCCCATACAGCCTGGTTTAGAATTAGAACCTCATTGTTGTTTTTTCTTCATCTCCCCGATCTTTAGAAATCGATGTGCATATTAGCATGCTGTTTTATTTCTCTTATCCACTTAAGACGGGGCATTTTGCAGACTCTCATACTTAAAAGACATCTGAACTGAAAATTCATCCAAGAGTTGAAAATCCTTTAGTCTTCGACCTCCTTCGGAGATTAGTTACCTGGGGTACAGCATTTCCCAGATCTGGCGCTGCCTTTATGTGGAACACCCTTTTAGTACCGCTGTCCGGGCTTCTCGCTGATGGGCTGTTTAAAAGGACAAATAAACCTAAATTACATCTGGCTTTATAGTAAAGAGCTGCTGATACGGGTCACAAGTATGTATGTCAATGTTCCTGGACGTTCTCGGAACTCTAGGGATGGATGATAAAGTAGCGATCAGGGGCGTAACTATAGAGGATGCAGGGGATGCGATTGCACCCGGGTCCAGGAGCCTTGGAGGGCCCATAAGGCCTCTCTTCTCCATATAGGGAGCCCAGTACTATGAATAAAGTATTATAGTTGGGGGCCCCGTTCCAGGTTTTGCATTGGGGCCCAGGAGCTTTAAGTTATGCCTCTGGTAGCGATCATGGAGGCAGACATTTTTCCGGACTTCCTGTTAGTAGTTTTCAATGGAAAGAAAGGTAGCACATAAAAAGAGAATACAATCTGAATTGTATTTCTATATATTGGCAGGCTTCTCAACTGTCCCCCATTCGGCAGGACAGTCCCAAATTTGTTAGTCTGTCCCACCCTTCTGGGAGGCCTGCTGAATATTCTACCCCCCACTGCCGATCTCCACTACCAACAATGCACTTCCTGAGCTTCTGCAGTAACTTCTCTGTGCTTCACACACTGGCGTGGGCCACTGAGTGTGACATTGTGCAGCGAGCAGAAGTCGTCAGGAGCAGCCTGAGTGGGTAAGCTAACTCTGACCTTGTCACGGTGGTGGCTACTCTGCCTAAAATGGGGGCTTGTGCAGTAGGAAGGATTGCAATAGAGTTTCTTGGTGAGAGTACTTAGTGATAAGTGTAAGTCCGCTGTGACGCCAGTGCCTTTGAATGAGGGTGTCTTTGTGGAGACAAAATAAAGAGACAAGTCCATGGAAGTGTCAGTAAAACCGAAGGCACACAGTTTACTCTGACAGGCTAAATACAACATTCATTTCTCCATCAACTTCTTGCGTAGATTAAATGTCATACATTCCTTCCTTAATTCTTTGCCTGAAGAATGAGGCCACCAGTCTGAGTTGATTGGGCACTGTGCTAGGAGGTTATTTGTGGAGGAATGGAGGGATCAATGCAGACTCTCCTGTGACCCCCTGACTTCTGACATTGCAGGGACAAGTTAAACTCACGATTGCGGTGCCTGACGTCTTTTCAGCTCCCACAGAGTCTGCCCTGGCTCAGAGACCTTCTGGTCTAGGGTGAAGAAGACTCCTCTCTGTCCTCCTGCACTTCCCTCCTGCTGACTGCACCACTTGGCTTCCTCCAGGACTGGGCTCCAAGACTAGCCTAGCCTAGGCTAGCCTGGATTAGACTTACCTACATCCTCTGCTTCTTCTCTGCTCTCTACTCCAGACAGACAAGAATAAGCTTGCTCCTCTCTCCCTAGTCTCAACTGCCTAACTCCACCCATGCCCTGTCTTTTATACACCCCCACTAACCAATCCTGAGCTAAGGGGAATCCTTCTACCCACTCCCAGTACCAGCTAGGGGTGACTAGTAACAGAGCAGGTTAGGTTGAATTCTGCATAGTCATGCAGTGTTGGGTAGTGAGATGTTGGCCCTCTAGTGACCATTCTAGGCCAATACACATAACTAAATATAAGTACACATACACAGTATTCCACATTTATGTGAGGTAGCTATTGAAGTCCTGTGGGACCCCAACTCTGGGGTACTACACATTGCTCTATACACTCCCCCCAACTCATGCCTGAGTACAGGGCGGTCATTGCAGTGGCTGAGGGAGAGCGTTTCTATAATAGAGTCCAGTGGTGGTGAAGTGTAACAACTGAGGCCACAGAGTGGTGCATTATGGATGCCACAGGGACACTACGGGGGCCACAGAGGGTGAAACTATAACTTAGTGGGGGCACTATTAGGAAGTCCAGGCCACAGAGGCAGTATTATTTGTGGGGCCTCAGAACATGCTCTAGTACTATGGGGGCCACAAAGGTGCACTAATACTATGAAGGTACTGAGAGGTTTAGGGGAGAGTGTGCAGTGGCAAGTAGGGGCTGGATAGAGAAGAAAAATGCATGACGACGTCAATCAGAGCAAGTTCTACCTGTGATCACTGGAGGTAACTGGGCTGTAAACACTATTACTATGTATAACTGCTATCACACTATTATTTAGAGATATACTAGTCCTTTGAGGGGATCAGGGGCATAATTACTGTGAGGGAGATACCAAGGAGCACTATTAGTATGATGGGACATAAAAGGAGTGGCCTAACATAAAAGAGGTGTGACTGTAATAAGTGTCATCCCTCTGTTTGCTGTTCAAAAGTTAGGAGGTGTGATATTGTCTAAAATTAGTTATCTACTTTAATGGGTGTTCCCTGACAAAAAGCTGATCACAGGGTATCCTACGGCTTGGCCCTTCAGTGATCAGCTGCTATCTGCAGAAGAACCTGTCAGCAAATGTTCAATTTCCCTGCAGTGCCTCCACAGGGTAAAAAAGGCATTACACAGTCTATGTGTTAATTTGTACCAATAAGTAGAATAAAATACCTTAAATGGGTTGTGCCATGATTGAAAATCATCCCGACAGGATAGGGCATAGTTTTCAGATTGATGGGAGTTCAATGGCTAGGACCCCTACCAACTCCAAGAATGGGGAGTCCTGAAATGAAAGAAGCAACTATTGCACATGGGACTTTCATGATAGCCAAGTGCTTAAACTCAGCTACGGTATCTCAGGTGGTTCCACTGAAATGAACAGAACAACGGTGCATATGTTTGCTCCTGCCTTCACTTCAGGATGCGCCAGAACCCTGTTCTCAGGATCGGTGGGCATCCCAGCCATCAGACCCCCTAATGGTTAAAGTTATCTCCTACCCTGTGGATAGGGAATAACTTTTAATATTAGCACAGGCCCTTTCAACGCGTTCCAATCACTTCTGGGAACTTCTAGTTCCAAGGCAACAGGTGGCTGATGAGCTACCACAGTGCTTTATACTGCCTCTGGTGGTGTTTTGGAAGTTGTGCAGGTATTTTTTGTCCTTATTGTTTGCTTGCACCTTTTAGGAAGAATTTAACCACATTTGACATTTTACATCAAGTTTTTGTTGTTTATATATAAAGTCTGTCATGTTTTCTATGAAGCTCATTTAATATACATGCATCTTATATTACACAGGTTTATGCATAGACTACAGATGTATATAGGATGGATAAACATACTTTCAGATTACGCTTGCTGAGTGTATGGGTAACAGTTATTGATACGGTGTATGGCTTGTCTAGATGTATTAAAGACACGGAGTCCCATTTTAACTACAGACGTTTTGGTGGACCATCGGCAAGATCGACACGTGGAATGTGACAGCTCAATTATGCACAATCCGTTCAATAAACATCTCTAACTGCTTGACAAATAACCTAAAATCTACATTCTTGCCCACCCCTGAGGCAAGGTTTTATCGTGTGACATCACAGTTTGTATTACTCTGTCCCTAAGAAGTTACAGGACTACCACTATGATTTCCAGATTGTCCTATTTATAAGGAATGGTGGGAGCAGAGACTTTATATGTTTGGATTGGCCATATATGGACCTTCCACATCAAAATTGACCTAATGAATGGGGTTATTTGCAAAATTAGATGAAACTTGGCCATCTTGTTCTATGATGTCTAAATCAGTATTTCTCAATGTTTGTAAGCCGAGTACCCCCTTCTCAAAGTACCCTCAAATATATGATCATACACTGTGATTCACATTAAAGAAACACCCAAGAGACATGGTGTGAACCTCCTGGAATACCCTAGAGATGTGGTATGTACCTCCTGGAGTATCCTAGAGAAATAGTATGTACCTCCTGTGGTGGCCAAGACACATGGTATGTACCTCATTGAGTACCCCAGAGACATGGCATGTACCTCCTGGGGTACGTGAGAAACATGGCACGTACCTCCTGGAGTACCCTAGAGACAGGACATGTTCCTCCTGGAGTACCCTAGAGACATGGCATGTACCTCTTTGACTATCCTAGAGACATGGCATGTTCCTCTTTGAGTAATCTAGAGACATGGCATTAATTCCTAGAGTAACCTAAAGACATGACAACTACCTCCTGGGGTAGACTAGAAACATGGCATGCACTGGCTGGGTTACTCTAGAGACATAGCATGTACCTTTTTTAGGGATCCTAGAGACATGGTATGTACCTCTTTCAGTACCCGAGAAAAATGGCATGTACCTCCTGGAGTACCCTAGAAGCTTGACAACTACCTCTTTGGTTAGCCTAGAAACATGGCATGCACAAGCTGAGTTACTCTAAAGACATAGCATGGACCTTCTGGGGGAGCATAGAGACATGATTTGTACCTCCTAGGATACATTAGAGACATAACATATACTTCCTGGGTCACCCCAGAGACATAGCATGTCCCTCGTGGGGTACAAGCACCACAAGTGGAGAGCCTAGATTCTTAACCTAGACCCTAACATAACAATAATAGTATATTAGTTTTGTCCTTTTACAATGTGCCTTAGCAGAGTAGCTACAAAATGCATGTGAGTACTTATTCATAGCAACCGGGTACCGTATATCTTCTCTAAGGGCTGTATATTGAGTAGTGGGAAAAGTTGTGATTCCTCCCCCCCCCCCCCCCCCATTGCCCTGGTGTTCTTTCCGGCTATGATCGTATCTCAAAACTTCCCAAGTGGGTACATAGTTCACTGGTCCTTCTAACCCTTTGTAGAAAACATAGTGCAAGATATTTGTGAAGATTCTATGCTTCCATGTTGGTTAGTGCTTGAGGAGACAGGAAGACTTCCCAAAACCTCCTCCACTAATGAGGAAGGAGTTTCAACCCAACTTTGGTGGACACCTTAGTAGTTATACATTCTGCACGTATCATGCGTTTGTGTCACTGAGCAGCTCCTATGGACTGTGTTTGGGTCAATAATCTCAAAAACATCAACTCTCTGGTCCACTATAAAGACATCCTTTCCACATTGACGTAACCTCCTGGAACCAAAATGTCCTGGAGAACATTTGACTTGAGGTGGCCATACACATTAGATGAATGTTGGCTGAACCAGACAATTTCATTGGAACTGTTCGACGATATAACGTATATGGTGTTGTCTTGACTGTCTCCCAATGCCAGATTTCAAGAGAACAAAGGGTCAACATATTGGATTTCTACATGCCCCATCATTTGTCATTGCTGGAGCTAAACCGCAGCCGGAGTTGCCTGGTAGCTGCTTTCTTCCCCATGCATGCTTGGCCAAGCCCTATGCATGTGTGGGGTGAAGATTAGGAAGATTAGCTGTCAGCCGAATGAGCTTTCAACTGACCGCAATCTAAAGTGTGTAGTCAGCCCTACAGAAGACAAATTTGTGGGTCTGTCCAATACATTATTGGTCACCTTGGCATTCCTGTTGACAACCGGTTAATGAGATCCAAGCTGGTACTTGGGTTAAACCCTTCAGAATCACCAAGAAGCAAAAAGCATTGATGTTTGCAACTATCTAGGCATAGATTGATTCATACAAAGACATGACCTTGAAGACGAGGTTGACATCATGGGATTTGCTTTAATTGCTGTACAGATGAGCTCAAAACATCCGTATGGTATCTGGTATCTGTGGCTGTTTCATATAAGCAGTGAGCTTTAGGGATAAGCTCAGTCATACACGTTTATGAATAAGCAAGGTACAAAGAATCGGTGGGAATCAGTAGTGTCCATAAACCTAAGTCCATCTGTTGCCTCATTTAATCACCGACGCTTCCCTAAATATATTAATATAATTTTAGATTTTATGTGTTTCCCGCAGGGCACATCTGGATGGCCTTTATTAAATGTATTGCTTTTATTTGTTTATAGGCTGTTATTACAATGTTAGAAGTGTGCCGATTCTGCGAGATTGGAATGCAAATGGGTGTAGAAAAATATGGGTTTATTTTTATCTTATTGAAGAAGTCCGATCCTATTTTAGTATCTGTTTATCAACAATAAGACCAAGGCTAGACGGCAACTGATCTACTCATATAGCCTGTTTTCTCATGCCATGGAACCATATACTTCATGATCAGACTGATCCATGGCCCCAGGGTACCATAGTTTCCTTTGATAGGCTTGACAAAATTTCTAGTTAGCCCAAGATACCCCAGTCCAACATTGACTAGTAACTTATCTCCAGGCTAGAAGATCTCAGATCATATTGTCACTTTTTGGCGCCCACTTTAGCACTCTGTTTAGCAACCCCATCAACCAGCTGTTTTTCTTCAATATATCTTCTCCTAGGAAGGCGGTTAATAGCATACACTGAATGCCACTTTATTAGAGAGACTTATCTACCGTGTTTCCCCGAAAATAGGTCCTTTTTGGGATGGCTTGAAATATAAGCCCTGCTCCAAAACAAGCCCTAGCTTGATTACATTTTTTAAAAAAGCAATACATTACCTAGCAGGTGTGGTCCTCGCTCTGGTCTCTGGAGCTCCGGGACGCTTGCTTCAGTCATCGGACGCTGACAGTAGATAGCTTCCTGGTTACGGGATTCAAAAATCCCACCTCCAAGAATCGATGGCTCTGATTGGTTCTCGAGCGCTGCTCAGCCAATCAATGCGGCGCTTGATGAACCAATACGATGGCTGTGTTTGGTTCATTGACCGCTGGATTGATTGGCTGCGCAGCTGTCGAAGAACCACAAACACGGTAGTAGCGTGTTGAGCCTCCGTTGGTCTTCAGAACCAAGAAAATTCACAATAGCTTCCATCGACAGGTATCAAAGGCCCTTGAGAGTGCCAAGAAAATCTTCCCTACACCATTACTCCGCCAGCCTGTACTGTTGACACCTGACAGAAAGGGTCCAACAGCCATCCCACGGACTACTGCCTGACTATGGCTCCTGTGTTTTACGCAGAAGCCATAGTCGTCCAAGTCTCCATTCACAGTAAACAGGAGCCCCTCAAATGTAATAGAGGTGGGGGTGGTGCACACCTTACTTTTATTACCCATGACTCTAAGGATTTCTTCCTCTGTTTATTTGGCAACGTTTTGTTTGATGTAATGTACCTTTAAGCGGGATCGGGCCTGGTGAGCGCCGCTGGTGAGGTCTACATAGATGTGGGCGGGCCTAAGGCTCCAGAGAGCAGTAGTTAGGCGGCTGCCAAGTTTGTGTGTGAATAGCGTTCTAGTGTGAAGTGTACCACTGGAGCGTTTGAGACTTAAATTTAGAGATAGTCCCTGGATAAGAATACCCTCTTACCTATGGGAGTTTTCAGCACACGGTGTCCAAATCTGTCCAACGGGCAGTGAGTTATTGCAGACGGAAAAAGGGATCTAGAGCACGCGACACTGGTACTGAACCCAGGAAGCACTTCACCAGGCAATGTCCTCTTTAAGTAAAGACACTTGGGACTTTGTTTCCTGCTCCACCATTGACCAGTAAAGGCAAGTCTACTAGCACTGATGTGGTCCTCTAATTCTTTGACAATGGAACCTCAGGAGTTGCGGCTAACCCCAGGTAGGATGGCATAAACCCCTACACCATCCGCCTCGTTGGATCCTAGACGGGTGCTTCCTAAATGGACCTGCCAGGGAACTATTTTCTGAGCCTGGCTTTGACATTACTATGCCTAATCTGTCCGAGGAAGCCCTGTGGTGAACTTTATCCAAACCGCAGCCTAAAGGTACCTTAAAACACGACTGAAGTGAACAAATCAGGTTTTCATACTGACAAGTTTTCAATTAGAAGGTGGAAATGTCCTTTAACTTAATTGTTCCTAAAACTAATAAGCTCTCCTCATATAGTACCCACATAAAAGTAATAACGAGGGGATATAATGATTTTGCTTATTTATAGAAGAGCTTGGTTTCCCAGTAAATAGAGTGCTAAGAATCTAAAACTAATGAAAAAGTCCCAGAGTTTCGAAGGGAATGTAAACATTGCATCAATCTATGATCCCTTCTTTAAACAGCTACGTTCGGAAAGGTTGCGCGGATACATGATACGTGTGATTTATCATAACAAAAGTACCACACGTAAGAGTTAAGCGAGTGCAGGGTCACTTATGAAGTGCTGTGTACAGTAGGAACACCCAAGAGCTCTATAGCCCTCCTTCGTTATTAGTGATCAATGGGGTCCAACCCTTAGGATCCTCATGTTCAGTAGGATGAAGGAATCTTGGTGTTCCAGCGGCATATCCGTACATACAGTTGTGACCGGTACTGTAGTTAAAGGGGTTTTCTTGGACTACACTTTGGATGACCTATCCTCGGGATAGGTTATCAATAGTTGATTGCTGATGTCCATTGCACTTGGGTGAGCACCACAGCCTCTTCTCAGGCCTGTGATGTTACATACATTAGTCCCATAGCCAAGTGTATGGGACTGAGCTGTAATTCTAGGCATAGCTGCTATATGATGTATGTTGCTGTGCTTGGTATGGGCTGAAATTATAGCGGCACTCACCCAAGTGCCGCTGTCACTTCAATTAGCTGATTGTTGCTGATTGCCAATGGTGGACTCCCACCAATCAAACATCGATGACCTTTCTTGAGGACAGGTGATCAATAAGGTCGTGCTGAAAAATCCCTTTAACTTGCATTCTCTTGAGCAGGATGAAATACCTTCATTATACCAACAGGTTGACTTAGTCCTCCATGACCATGAGGCTATATCTGATACTCCAACATAACCCCATTAACTTGAATAGACTGAGTTGCAGTACCATACTGAAACACACACACATGAAGGCATTGTGTACCACAGTGCCTTCATTCTGTAAATCTCTGGGAATCCCTAAGTATAGGCCATAGATACAGTGTCCAATCATGAAAAAACCTCTCTAAGTGAATATTTAGCTGTATTATGTTGCAGAACCGCGCAGTAAATGTTTAATTTCTCAGCAGCGCCTCTGCAGGGAAAATTAGGCATTACATGTTGCACATAGAACTCAATGGCCTGTCTGTGTAATGCAAGGGTATTATGTGTCCTTCAGAGAGATGAAGACAATCTTTCTAGTCACTCTCCATTTAATCAATGAAGGTGCCAAATGAGGGACTTACCTCTATTAAAGCGGTTGACCAGGACTTTTACTATAGATGATAGGTCATCAATAGTAGATGGGTGGGGGTCCTCCACTTGGAATCGCCTCAAACAGCTGATATAAGGCCTGCTGTCATTGAGAATAGAGCTGGAAGGGGATGGCTCTGTTCTTAGTGCAGTGGCCAGGGTTGGTATTGCAGGTACAGCTTCCATTGAATTGAATGGGAGCTGTGCTTGTATTACCAAACCAGCTTTATCCATTAGCCTGATATCAGGTGATCAGTGGGGATCCCAAGAGGCAGATCCCTGTTGATCAAATATTGATGACTTATCCTGAGCTGGGACAGGCGCGTTAACTCTTAATATTATATAATATAGATATTTGACAATGGCTGCCAACCATGACTACCATAGCTATAGTGTCAATGACAAAATGACAATCATCTTCACCAGAATACAACATTTTTACCAACTCTGTTTCCTGATATATACTGTACGATATATATATTGTATGTATATATTAAAAGTCTCTATACTAAAAACAATTCTTCTTAAGGCTTTATGGAGTTGGAAGCAAGAAGCAGCTGTCATGAGCTCAAGTAGCACTTCGAGGTAACAATGGGGCCACTAAGAACCATAAGCCTCAGCATTTGTCACTGCTGCTAATACTAGTCCTCTGCTGCTGGGGCGATGCCAGGACATAGTGCTGGGGAACACAGACGGGGTTTGATATCTTATATCCAAGAGAACGGGAACCCACTAAATGTCAGGGATTTAGTCGATAGATCCTGTATCATCAGGGTCAGGCTGGTCCATCAGAAGTTCATCCTTAGGTGGGACCGGGCTTTGACAACATTATAGCACCCGACCATTGTCTGATTGGTACCTTATACATCGTTTGATGTGCGGTATGATGTCAAAAGCTTTGTGGTAATATTGTTCAGTTAATTAACTATGGAAGCTCCAGCTGCCCGTTCCATGAGGACCACTGGTGTTCCCTTCAGTAGTGACAGAAATGCACAAGGCCAATCCTGGACCCCAAACAGCAGTGAGGTCTATCTGCCAGTCTAGTGGATCACTCTTGATGTCAATGACTTTTCCTGCGCTTTTCTACACTGCTAAATGACGAGCACATGGCTTTTTAATGATGCAGGCATTCAGATCCTGAAATCCAGTGGTGTTGATTCTGGATGGTACTGGATCCAGTTGATCACTAATGAAAGATATAGACCTAGTATAATTTGGGGGCAAAATACACTGATGCTTATTAATGATTTAAATTCCTCCTTAACATATCTATCTATCTATCTATCTATCTATTACATATCTATCTATCTATCTATCTATCTATCTATCTCATATCCATCTGTCTATCTATATCATATCTATCTATCTATCTATCTATCTATCTATCTATCTATCTATCTATCTATCTATCTATCTAATATCCCAAATCTCATATCTATCTATCTATCTATCTCCTATCTCATATCTATCTCATATCTATCTATCTCATATCTATCTATCTCATATCTATCTATCTATCTCATATCTATCTATCTATCTATCTATCTATCTATCTATCTATCTCATATCTATCTATCTATCTATCTCAAATCTATCAATCTATCTCATATCTATCTATCTATCTCATATCTATCTATCCATCTATCCATCTATCTATCTATCTATCTCAAATCTATCAATCTATCTCATATCTATCTATCTATCTCCTATCTCATATCTATCTATCTATCTCATTTCTATCTATCTATTTCATATCTATCTATCTATCTATCTATCTCATATCTATCTATCTCATATCTATCTATCTATCTATCTCATATCTATCTATCTATCTCAAATCTATCAATCTATCTATCTATCTATCTATCGATCTATCTATCTCCTATCTCATATCTATCTATCTATCTATCTATCTATCTATCTCATTTCTATCTATCTATTTCATATCTATCTATCTATCTCATATCTATCTATCTAATATCTCATATCTATCTATCTATCTATCTCCTATCTCATATCTATCTATCTATCTCATATCTATCTATCTCATATCTATCTATCTATCTCATTTCTATCTATCTATTTCATATCTATCTATCTATCTATCTATCTATCTCATATCTATCTATCTAATATCTCATATCTCATATCTATCTATCTATCTATCTATCTATCTATCTATCTCCTATCTCATATCTATCTATCTATCTCAAATCTATCAATCTATCTCATATCTATCTATCTATCTATCTATCTCATTTCTATCTCATTTCTATCTATCTATCTATCTCATTTCTATCTATCTATCTATCTATCTATCTATCTATCTATCTATCTATCTATCTCCTATCTATCTATCTATCTATCTATCTATCTATCTCATATCTTTCTATCTATCTCCTATCTATCTATCTATCTATCTATCTATCTATCTCCTATCTATCTATCTCCTATCTATCATTAACATTCATGGATGGATAGACTATCAGGTGGATGGGTGGACTTCTTTTCTTTCTTTCTTTCTTTCTTTCTTTCTTTCTTTCTTTCCTTCTTTCTCTCTTTTCTCCTTCTTTCTTTCTTTTCTTCTTTCTTTCTTCTCCTTTCTTTCTTTTCTTTCTTTCTTTTTTTTCTTTCTTTCTTTCTTTCCTTTCTTTTTGCCTATTTTCTTTTTCTCTTTCTTTCTCTTTTTTTATCTATCTATCTATCTATCTATCTATCTATCTATCTATCTATCTATCTATCTATCTATCTATCGTATCTATTATAGTCATTGTGATTTGAAGTTGCTCAGAGACTCAGTAATAACCTCATATTGCTTGCATATGCAGCAGTAAAACGTGAAGCTCCCGGGTCTCAATGTATCAGGTTCCCCAACTATCATGTGCCATTTATAAAGCTGATGTCTTCTTATGTGGCATGAGGTACCAAAGCTTAGGTGCAACTGCTACCTCTGCTCCCTCTATAGATGCACCCATGGTTTTAGTACAACGCGGCCATACGCCAGCCAGTATAAGTAATGACCACGGATGGTCATTGACATATTTGCCTGCACTAATGGCTAAGCTTTCTGGGTGAGGATGCTATTAAGACATGGCCGGTTGGGTGGGGGGATGGGTAATGATATTGGAAACCGCTGCTCTATAAAGTCATTTGCGTATATTTATTACCATGCTGAGTGTGGGGAAAAGGAGCAGCTTGATTATTGGAAAGCTGTCCTATGTCTCGTGGCAAATTGGTCTAGTTTATTAGGAGCCCTGGTCATTAGAAGATGGCTCACTGACTGGAATATAGTTCGACTAATTGGAAGGACACCGTCCGCTGCCTCTTGCTATGATTCTATTGGTGATCAGCTGTCTTGTCACCTTTTATTCCTTATTCTCTATGCTGCTGCTATATATATATATATATTAGAAAAACATGGCTGCTTTCTTGCATAAACCTCACCAAACCTGTCCTTCAGTTGGGTCTAGTATTGCAGCTCAGCTCCATTGAAGCCTATGGGTCCACTCTGCAGTACTACACACAACCTGAGGACAGATGTGGTGCTGTTTTTGGAGCAAAGCATCCATGTTTTTATAATCCTAGAAAATCCTGCAAGGAATCGCTGAAATTGCAACTTTCTAATCAGATAGCCCCTTTTACATATGGCTAAATGCCCAGTGGTCAGAGATAACAGCTCTGATCTTCACTGCAGTGAACCCCTGGTGGGTCAAAGTTCGAAAGTGAGAAATTTAGTTTTGGCTTGTGTGTTCTTTTAATTCTGGACGAGCTCCAAGACCTTTGAAGTTCTTAAATTCCACATTCTTAACCCAGCTGTGGAACTTTTCCCATTGGAGGGAGGTGTTGACAAGTTGGGGGTCCTGAACATCACCCCTGTAATGCAGTTTCATGGAGGATTTTATGTGAACAAACGTCTTTTTTAATACTATTATTAGGAGTTTTTTTCAGTGTAGGATACAGTTGGCCAACCTAAGACTCCTCCGAAGACCTGCATAATATCACAATGCTACAACTGCTTAAAGGGGAAATACAGTCAAGATGATCTGATCAGGGCCAGTTTTATAGCAAATGGGCCTCTGGAAAATAAACAAAATCGAGTCTTCTGCTTGCCGTTTTTAGATAATTTAGCCATAATATCACAATTCTGACATTTTTGGTCAATATAATAATGCCTTATACGGTTCCTGTAGGGATATCACTATAGAGTGCTAAAACATATTCCCTTAAAAAGTCAAATAATACTGCCTTAAGATACCAACATAAAGTGCTCAAATAATACTCCCTTAAAAACTCTAAATACTGCTGCCATATAGCTTCCATATAATACTGCAATTCAGTTCCCAAATGATTGAACTATACAGAAGTGTAACCTGAAGCTGCTGGGCCCCGGTGGAAAATTTAGAGCAGGGACCCCCAAAATAATGCATCATTTATAATACTGGTCTTCATATATGGGGGTAAAAGACCTTGGGGGCACCTTAAGGATCTAGGGCTTGGTCTAGGTGGGACTGCATGTTCTGCAGCCATTATAGCTATGCCCATGGTACTGTACACCACTAAATAGTACAGGGTAGCTTTAGTTTGTTCCTGAGACAGATAGATAGACAGACAGATAGGAGATAGATAGATAGATAGATAGATAGATAGATAGATAGATAGATAGATAGACAGATAGTAGATAGATAGATAGATAGATAGGAGATAGATAGATAGATAGATATGAGATAGATAGATAGATAGATAGATAGATAGATAGATAGATAGATAGATAGATAGGAGATAGATAGATAGATAGATATGAGATAGATAGATAGATAGATATGAGATATGAGATAGATAGATATGAGATAGATAGATATGAGATAGATAGATATGAGATCGATAGATAGATAGATAGATAGATAGATAGATAGATAGATAGATATGAGATAGATAGATATGAGATAGATAGATAGATATGAGATATGAGATAGATAGATATGAGATGGATAGATATGAGATAGATAGATAGATAGATAGATAGATAGCTATGAGATGGATAGATAGATATGAGATAGATAGATAGATAGATATGAGATAGATAGATAGATAGATAGATAGATAGATAGATAGATAGATATGAGATGGATAGATAGATATGAGATAGATAGATATATAGATAGATATGAGCGAGATATATAGATATGAGATAGATAGATAGATAGATAGATAGATAGATAGATAGATAGATAGATAGATAGATAGGAGATAGATATGAGCAAGATAGATAGATAGATAGATAGATAGATAGATAGATAGATATGAGATAGATAGATAGATAGATAGATATGAGATGGATAGATAGATATGAGATAGATAGATAGATAGATAGATAGATAGATAGATAGATAGATATGAGAGAGATATGAGATAGATAGATATGAGATAGATAGATATGTGATAGATAAAGATAAGCATAAATAGATAAAGATACCGATAAATAAATATGAACAGACAGATAGATATTAATTGATTGGTTGAGTTAATCTGATTGTTGTCTCGTGTATCTCTGTAGTTATTGGTGGGCGCTGAAGACTGCCCAACGGAACAGTACACCACAAGCGGAGAATGCTGTAGAGCCTGCGGATCCGGAGAGGGAGTCGTACAACAGTGTGGGGTGAACCAGACTGTGTGTGAACCCTGTCTTGACAGTAAGTAGCTCCAGACTAATTGTATATATATATTTATTTATGAGCACACGGTACATAATTAATATACTGCAGCTCAGTCTGCTCTTTACCCTGCACTTCTGTGTCCTATCTGAAACTAGCCGTGTTTGTTTGACTTTATACATCACTTTATTTTATACAGCATATCTGCTGCTTTGTTGAAGTAAAGGGGTTAATTCGGCAGCTGCGCCCCAGACCCGGGCACCGCTCTGCCCCCCTCAGGGGCCTCTCTTTATGTCCTTCAAATCAAAATCTGGATTCCATCTGCCATAATATAAACCTCATTACTTCAAAATCAATGGCACCCTGCCTTCTTCTTGTTGCGTCCTTGACGGTGACCTTGGGAAGAAGGGAGATAATATGCACTGTAGCAGACGTAGCATTGTCTCTAATATCCCCCTAATGAGTGCAATGAAAGGGCAGATTCACGAAGGACCAAGATTGCTCATGCAGCGGGTGGACAATAATCCAATTATAGGGACACTTCAATTTCCAAGTAAATTTGATGATTTTAAAGCAAATGAAGGAATTCAGTGGGAAGGAAACTATTGTGCCGATAGCAGAATAATGTAGCTTCACCTATTGCTTATGCAAATTTTTATTATATGATTAAAAAGAATTTCTACTTTCAGCCCCATGTCCTTTTTAGGTCAGAAATTCTGTGATGGTTCATGTCTTAATAAATCTTTAGAGAATTTGCAGTTCAAGTTTTCTGATACAGAGCAACAAATCCGCGGCATAGACATACACTACCGGTCAAAAGTTTTAGAACGCCATCATTTTTCCAGTCATCGTTTACATTAACACCGTTTTAGTCTAGTAAATAATTTGAAATGGTTCAAAGGTTTAAAAGTAAGTTAAAACCATAAAAAATATTATGAAATTTTAACCTGAATAGTCTGAATTTATGATTTTAACCAAAGGGCTTTTTTTCGGGGAACATATCAAGGAGAGATAGCTGCTCTGCAGCACAGAATGCAAATTATGGTTTGAAATTAGGTGCAAAGCCTTTCTAGGGGTGTTTTAACTTTTGTAGACTACTTTCAAACCCACTGATTCTATATAACCAGTGTTGAAGTCACAGAGACTTATATAGGTTATATATAAACAGTGTTGGAATAGACTGTATTACAGCAGCCTCTAGTACTAAACGCCGCACATATGCAGTGTATTGTGTATGTGCAGCATCTCATATGCATCCAGAGAGGCTGTACACACGTAATACGCAGTAAAATAGAACGTATGCGTCTATTAGACACAATAAAAAAATGCTAGTTCGAGTGGGTCAATGAAAATCAATGTATTTTTATTGACTCCATTCACCGCGTATATCGCTCGTAATGTGCGGTGAGATTACGTTCGTGTGAATGAGCTCTTAGGAGTGGAGGTCTGTCCTACAGAGAAATTACCAAAAAAGTCGAGGTGGCATTAAAGGGGTTCTGACATGAAAAAAAAAAAATTGTACTCACCTTGCCTGGCCTGGCCCGATTGCCAGGCATGTCCCCTCCAGCCGGCATCTTCTTCTGTGCCTTTAAAGCAGAGCAGGAGCGGTCAAAAAGACCGCTTCCTGCTCTGGTCCGTCCGTCAGGCACTTCCGAGGTCAACGGACGGACCGCCACAGCAAGCACGTCACAAGCAGTGCTTGCTGTGGGCGGCCCGTCCGTCCGGCTGAACTCCGGAGTGCTGCGCATGCGCAGTGGAGACGCAGCCCGTCCTGACTCCTGTAAGAGAGCACCTCTCCACTGCGCATGCGCGCGATCCCGGAGCGGCGCGGCTGCTGGAGAAAGAAGACTGCCTGCCGGGAGGCATACTAGCACTTTCTGCTTAGGTTAAGCAGCGCTGCTGATTAGAGCCACCTGATTGGCTCTTCGGCACCACGTGACTGCACAGCGTGCACCAATCAGGTGGCTCTAGTCAGGCTGCTTAACCTAAGCAGAAAGTGCTAATATGCTGCCGGGAGATGACCCCCCGATGTCAACAACAACAGGAGAACAGGTAAGTGTTATCTTTTTATGCTTTAGCAGCCATTAACCCATGGGTTCCCTGGGTCCATTAGGCAGACCAGGGAACAATGGCTGCTAAAGCATAAAAAAATTATTCATGTCAGAACCCCTTTAAGTACAGTTCCCCATACGATAAAAAGGCACTTGGAAACAGGAGGAAACTGACAGGAAGAGGTCTGGCAGACCAAAGGCCACTACAAAATCAGATGACAAGTTTTAGAAAGTCAACGGTTTGTGTAATCGAAACCTCACAGCATAAAATCTTCAGGCACGGCTTAATGCGGTAAAAAATAAACAAGTTTCCATTTCAACTGTGAAGAGAAGACTTCTATCTGCAGGTTTGACACGTAGAGTATCAGTAAGAAAGCCACTACTGAGATTGTTAAATAAGAAGAAGACTTGCTTGGGCCAAGCAGCACCTCCAGTGGACTACTGAAGAGTGGAAGAAGGTCTTATGGACTGATGGATCAAAATTTGACATCTTCGGTGCATCACTCAGGGTTTTGAATGTCGTCGAGTAGGTGAAAGGATGGTTCCTGAGTGTGTGACGCCAACTGTCAACCATGGAGGAGAAAGTGTGATGTTCCGGGGCTCTTTAGATTCTCTAGATTCAGAAAGGGCAACTTGCATAGGGTAACTGGCACACTGGGCAAAAAGGGCTACCACAGCATTTTAATTTGCCTTGTAATACCCTCTGGTGTCCGCTTAGTTGGTCAGGGGTTGATAGTTCAGCAAGACCACGATCCAAAACATACTTCTTGGTTACTTAAGAAGAAGCCCATAGGCTTCAAAGAATGGAATGGCCTGCACAGTCTCCAGACTTAAAGGGGTTGTCCCGCCGCAGCAAGTGGGGTTATACACTTCTGTATGGCCATATTAATGCACTTTGTAATATACATCGTGCATTAAATATGAGCCATACAGAAGTTGTATACTCACCTTCCCTGCGCTGGCGTCCCCGTCTCCATGGTGCCGTCTAATTTCAGCGTCTAATCGCCCGATTAGATGCACTTGCGCAGAAGGGTCTTCTCCCTTCTGGTTGGTCCGGGCACGAGTGGTGTTCTGGCTCCGCCCCCTTCTACGCGTCATCGCGTAGCTCCGCTCCGTCACGTGTGCCGATTCCAGCCAATCAGGAGGCTGGAATCGGCACACGTGATGGGGCGGAGCTAAGGGAAGGTGAGTATATAACTTCTGTATGGCTCATATTTAATGCACGATGTATATTACAAAGTGCATTAATATGGCCATACAGAAGTGTATAACCCCACTTGCTGCCGCGGGACAACCCCTTTAAACTCCATTGAGCTTGTTTGGGATGGACTGGGTAGAAGGATGAAAACAAAGCAACCTACAATTGCAGCATATTTGTGGGAACTTCTGCAACAATGTTGGGAACAATTTCTGAATTCACTTGGTGAAAGAATGCCTCAGCTAGAGGTGGCTACTGTGAGGAGTCAAAAATCTAGATTTAATCCATTATTTTTATTCATGTTGACTTGTTTATTTGTTCTTTGCTTTCATTTCGAAGTACATTTGAGACATTAAGCTGTGTAAATATTCACAAAAACTAGAAACATTGAGGTGTTCTAAAACTTTTGACCGGCAGTGTAGAGTCAGACCCTAAACTCCTGGCTGCATGCAAACTGTATTCTGCTATACACTGAACTCAATAATAACATAGTATACAGTAAACTCCCTCTAGTGGTGGCTGCAGGCAGCCAGAAGTTTATGCTTTTATCTCTTCACGCCCCATGACGTACACAGGTTAACGCAATATGCCATATATTTGCAGCATGTATAAGTCTCAGACAGTGAGACTGCACTATCTGCAGCGGAAGCTGGCTATGCCAGACAGCCGACCACCTGCTTCAATAGCAGGAGTTGGTGAGAATGCCAATCCCCTCTGTTAACCACTTACATGCTGTGATCAATGTTGATTACTCCATATATAAGGTTAAAAGGGGGAGGATGCTCCCTCTGTGAAGTCTCCTCCCGTGAAATTGCGGTTGCCAGACGCCAGTCAATGACCTCCGAGTCTACCAGGGCTTGTCATAGGAAATAATAGTGATAATACACAGAGGTACAGAAGTACTGCAGTGTATTATTTGAGCGATTATGAGATTGCAAGTTAAAGTTCCCCTATATGGACATAAAAAATAATAAATAATGCAACCTCCTCCTGTTTGTATATATTGGAAAATGCTAATAAAAACTAGTTTAAAAAAGATAATAATAAATAAAATATAGGCCAAAAAATCATGTAAAATTAGTAAAGAAAAACTCTGTTGAGTTTTTCCCTTTTTTGTTTAAAAAACTTTTAAAAAATTATGTTTGGTATTGTTGCACTTGTCATGACCCATACAATAAATTAAACACACTTCTTATCCAGCATGGCAAGCTCTACTTAAAAAAAAGAGCCAAAGTGCTGTTTTTCTTCATTTTGCCTCTCAAAATCCACAATAAGAGTCATTAAAAAAGTCATATGTACCCAAAATGGTACCAATAAAAACTACAACTCGTCACACAAAGAACAAAGTTTTACAATACATTATATGTGTGCCAAAATGGTACCAATAAAAACTACAGCTCGCCACACAAAGAACAAGCCCTCATATAACTATTACAACAGTAAAGTAAAGAAAGTTATGGCTTTTGAAAAGAGGTGATGAAAAGTCCAAAAAACCATCACATCCTTAGATCCAAACTAGGCTGAGTCCTTAAAGGGGTTGTCCCGCGCCGAAACGTTTTTTTTTTTTTTTCAATAGGCCCCCCGTTCGGCGCGAGACAAATCCAATGCATGTGTTAAAAAAAAACCAACCATTTAGTACTTACCCGATTCCCCGCGCTGCGGCGACTTCTTCCTTACCTTAGCAAGATGGCCGCCAGGATCTTCACCCACGATGCACCGCGGGTCTTCTCCCATGCTGCACCGTGGGCTCTGTGCGGTCCATTGCCGATTCCAGCCTCCTGATTGGCTGGAATCGGCACACGTGACGGGGCGGAGCTACGAGGACCAGCTTTCCGGCACGAGCGGCCCCATTCACCAGGGAGAAGACCGGACTGCGCAAGCGCGTCTAATCGGGCGATTAGACGCTGAAATTAGACGGCACCATGGAGACGAGGACGCTAGCAACGGAACAGGTAAGTGAATAACTTCTGTATGGCTCATATTTAATGCATGATGTATATTACAAAGTGCATAAATATGGCCATACAGAAGTGTATAACCCCACTTGCTTTCGCGGGACAACCCCTTTAACCCCTTTAAGTTGAACGATCCATTCACAGTCCACCAATACTTGTCCTGCTGTGAGCATCAGTCTGACACCATACAATACCTGTATTACACCCAATATCAGTGCAGCATCCAGTGACGTCACCCAAGGTTGGTGCTTTCAACCAAGGCCAGGAGGGAGCATTGGGCAAGGTTTATCAGCGGGGCCCAGAGCACTTGCTGAATTTGGGACTACCCTCGAGGCACTTGTGACGTAATTTACATACTGCATTAAACTTCCTCTCATCTGCAATCAATAAGCAATGAACTGCAAAAATGTCCATTAGTCTCTAAGTGCGCTGTGAATCATTTGGTGGGCATATTGCACTTGATAGACTCACTTAGATCCAAATCTGTGAAAACAATAAAAGTGGTGGTACTTACCTGTCCTCAGCCTTGGCAATCCAGTGCTGCAGTCTTCAAGGTCTTTGTTTTGGAACAGAAACCACCGTTCTCCTGGCATCACCACTCAGATGTTGAAAGCCTGTGATTGGCTGCACCAGTCAGGTGGTTTTCGTTCCAAAACAAAGACCATGAGGACCGTAGGGCTGCAGCGCTGGATTGCCAGGGGTGCGGATGGGTAAGTACTGCTGTTTTTTTTTTTTTGTTTTCACTGATTTGGATCTATATTTAACAAAAATTTACATCATTCGGATAAGCCCTTTAACATCATTCATTTGAACTGCATTACCAGACATGGACAAAGGTGGCGGTGTTTCTTAGACTATTCACAACATGTATCCTAACAACCATGACTGTGTAAAGTGAAAGCTGCATGTGACTTGGAACCTTTACATCTTCCTGTCATCATCTCCATTGTTCATGGGACGGCCGCCACCCCTTACCAGTTACAGCAAGAAGACAGAGATCAGTAGTCTAATCCCGCTATAGGAAGGAGTCCAAGATGCTCATGTGACTCACAAGGCAAAGCAGCTATTAAAGTGAAGAGTTTTAATGGGATAAGTTAACGATGCAAATTACTCTAATACCAGCGAGAAAAGTGGTATTAAACCGTAAACACTAAATATATTGCCTCTCCCCAAGCACGGTCTGGAGAAGATCAAACCTCTCCTGCTTCCAAACTCAAATGGGATTTCAATCCTTAAGGGAATCTCATCAAAACCTTAATTGAAATGTAATGGAATATTGAGATTTACTTAGTCATTAGCATTACTGTAAATGAAGAAATTTAGTCAACGACTAAACACTTTCCAAAATGAGAAGTAGAAAGTAATCTATGCCTGAAATAATGTGTATGGTAAATCTGGGGCTTGATTATTTCTATGGGGTCCCTTGCTGAGGTGTAACTTTAAGCCCCCGGGCCGCTAATTCAAAATCACTAACAGGGCTCCCAACTGCAGCGTCCCATAGGGAGACCCCAGACACCTGACATACGAGGGGAGCTGGGAGGGTAAAGAGTTGGCTTGCCACAGCGGCATTTACCAGGCTGCTTCCTGGAGGAACACACGCAGCCAAGGCTAGAGTAGCACAGCAGGTCACCTAGGACACGCCTAGGATAGGGAATGCACCCTAAACAGGATAACAAGGAATTAGTTGTCACACGTGACATCACCATTCCTACATACACCGATATGACCCTCGGCGGATATGAAATTCAGCTACAGATGCTTCTTAGTACCACGGGTCTCTAGGAACGGTTAGCGCCCAGCATAAACTTTACTTGAAACTTGAAAACAGATAATATAAGGCAGTACAATTGTAGACTTCACAGCGCAGGCAAATGAATGGACTTATTAACTTAGTACCAACACAGGGCTCTTACAGGCTCAAAGACACATGTGTGAACAGAGATTATTATCTTGTAGTACCTCCACCCCGCCTTGGAGACGCGTAGGTGTGACAATTAAAGGGTGTACCTCTACATGGTGATCCAGGTTCCAGATGGCCACGTAGGAAAATTAGATGATTAGATAGTACCTCTGCACTGGCCTTGAAAAAAAGTAGTTACTTAAAAATGTTCTCTCACTCTTGGTGGCTCACTCTATTAACATCCAGCTCACAAGCAGCACAGGAAATCTCTCCTCCTTTTCCATCTTCACCACAGGAAGGCTGAAGGTGCCTCCATGTGGTTCTGTGGTAGGTGGAACTCAGGTGGCAGACAAGATGGAAGACCCTTCCCGCTTTCAAGCACCCACATTTATACCTTCTCTCATACCATGTGACATGACATAACTGATACATTTACATGCAGGCTTTGGATTTTTGCAGACATTAACCTCTCAAGCGCTGCAGCTGTGCAACACAAATATTGGAAATGACAAGACAGCTTTGCACAGTGCATCAACATAAAACATACATGTATGACATTTATGGAGGGAACCAGGATGATGTACTGGGTCACTACACAACCATTATGCCTGACTCGAGCCCGCTCCATAGCTGGAAAATTGTCAGCTGTTTCATACAGCTGAAAAACAGCCGCAATGGCTGCAAGTGGAGCTAGCTTTAAATACAGACATTTAACAACTTAGATGCTGCAGTCAAGACTGACCACAGTGCCTAAGAAGCTAGCTGGAGGGGAGCCCGATGTGATCTCAGGGTGCTAATGGGTTGCCATGGTGGGCTGGGGCCTAGTGAAGGCTCTCAGGCCTGCCATAGATTTCCGCCTATTAAGCCCTGATCGTAGCAAGGATTAAAATGGTTTTACCACCAAAGACATTTATCTCTTATCCACAGGATGAGGTATAAGTGTCTGATCGCTGAGGGTCTGACTCAGCTTGCCCGAGAATGGCATCCCCAAATGCCCCATGTGACTGGAGCGGAGGTGTGCATGTGGGACCACCATTTGATTCACTGCTGTGGGACAGGCAGATATCAATGTGGTCAGAAAGCTCTATCCGTCCCATAGAAGTGAATGGAACAGTGGTTATACATGTGCACCTCCACTTGAGTCACATGGGACATTCAATGGTGACATTCTTATGATCATTGGGGTCCCAGCGGTTGGATCCCCAGCAAAATAAAATGTTTTGCCTATCCTACGGATAGGGAATAAATGTCGTTGGTGGTAATACTCCTATAAAGGCGTTTTCTGATTTATAACATCATTGGTGGCATTATCAGTGAAGAAATACCTCTCCATGTCCACGCTGCTCCACCGCTGCCCCTCTGGTCCTCCTGTGGTTTGTTGATACTTTGTCTGCAGTGGTCACATGGTTGTCTACCCACATTGCTGCAGCCAATAAGGGGCCCGACACAGACGTCATTGGTGATGTACCATAATGTTTATGGGGCGTCCATGGGCCACCACACCTGGTGATGTCACCTGTCAGATGCCGTGGGGGGCTCCAGCACCACTGTAAATATATTAACCGAACATAGTTAGGGGCAGGAGGGGCCCAAAAATAAAATAAAATAATTACTCGGCTAATCCCTTTAATAGACTTATGTCAGTGTAGCGAGCCAGAGTGGGAGCTGCTAGTGCCACGGTGGCTACAATCCATAACTGACACCAGGCTACAGTACATAAAGTAAGTGGGACTCGATGTTCGTGCTTGTCTCTGCTCCTGGGGTAGATTTTACAGTGTAGCATGGTACAGGTACTCCAGTGGGAAGGAGATTCAGGAGTTAGTAAGGGGCTAACAGCAACATTTACTTTTATTGAAGTTTCAGACAAACAAGCTGACTGTCCATACAGGTCATTTCCATACAACCGGGCTCAGAGTTGGTGATCGGAGATACCGCTGGTCCGACACAAAAATTCCCATACTGCTTGTCCAGATTTCTCACTGGTGCCCTAAATAAAATACTTCAGCTATGTATCTGGCACCTCTCCCCTCCCTCAGATTCATAGATTAGGCTGGATATAGCTTTCCTTCAAAAAGCTGTCTGCACTTCTTGCTAAACTTTTGGGTTCTCCCAGCAGCATAAGTCGGATTGGTTAAGAGGCAGGAGAAGTTTACTAAGTGAGGTCTCACTCACACGAGCGTGCAACGCATGCCAAAGTTTGCCGCACAAAAAAAACCACGAGTAACTCCCCAAAAATAGTGTGAATGGACATTTTTCTGTGAAGTTGCTTCGCGTAAAATTTGTCCATTTACACAATGGAATTTGCAAGGCTAAAAACATAGCAGCGCACAACGCAGGAAATGGGCGCCGCTGCTCCGAGACGGGAGAGAAAGAGATGAAGGGAAGCCCCGCAGAGAAGGGAGTTTCCCCAGGGATTTCCTCCATCTCTCTCTCCCCACTGCAGAGAGTGGTTCCCCTGCAGAGGAATTCCTTCTCTACCGGACAGCTGAACAGCACATTTTAAAGGTCTCGCTGTAAACTCCTGTTAGTCCCCTCATCTCCGCAGGGACTAACAGGAGCTTACAGCAGGACATTTAAAATGTGCTTCTGTGTTTAGCGGCGCGGCAGCACTCCCTCCCCCCTTATCTCCCTTCATCTCCCATTCTGATTGTTTAGAAGTTTTCACTAAGCAATCGGAATGTTTACTTAATCAACCTCCCTTGTTATCCAGATCCCATAGGAGTCTATGGAAACTCCTCCACCTTGCGCACCAAAGACAGGTCAGGTCTAGAGATGAGCGAGCATACTCGCTAAGGGCAAATACTCGAGTGAGTAAGGCCTTTTGCGAGTACCTGCCCGCTCGTCTCAAAAGATTCAGGTGCCGGCGGGGGTGAGCAGGGGAGAGCGGGGGAGAGAGAGATCTCCCCCCATTCCCTCCCCGCTCCCCCCGTCTCTCCCCACCCCCGCCGGCACCCGAATCTTTTGAGACGAGCAGGCAGGTACTCGCAAAAGGCAATACTCGCTCGAGTATTTGCCCTTAGCGAGTACGCTCGCTCATCTTTAGTCAGGTCCCTTCTTTTTATGCAGCTGGGAATTTCAGTTGCTGAATTTCAATCGCTCATGTCCTAGCTCTTTAGGTGCACTTCTTTTACGCGCTTGAAAGTCTTGTGTCTGAACGTTTCCAGAGGAAACCATTGGTTCTAATAGCCACGCTTTTTGTATGCGGCTAACTTCGGCATGTGCTGTGCACTCATGTGATCGAGGCCTAATACTGCAGATCAGAAGCTACACTATCCTCCAATCACCAACTCCACTTTAAACATCTATTCAGCCCATTTACCAAGAAAAATAACGCAGAATCATCATAGTAATAAACTTTTCTTTAACACTACTTAGTAGTGACAAGTCTGGATCACTACATGAGAAGAA
This sequence comes from Eleutherodactylus coqui, assembly GCF_035609145.1. Taxonomy (NCBI): domain Eukaryota; kingdom Metazoa; phylum Chordata; class Amphibia; order Anura; family Eleutherodactylidae; genus Eleutherodactylus; species Eleutherodactylus coqui. Next base: position 31,103,850 of record NC_089849.1, read on the forward strand.
CAATATACTGCAATACTGAAATATTGCAGTATATTGTACAAGTGGTAAGATGATTACAAGTTTAAGTGCCTGGTGCGACCAAAAAAAAGTGTAAAAATAAGTTTAACTAATTTTTTTAATAACAAGAAAATTAAAACTTTAAAAACAAACCTCCTCCCACTTTTCACATAAACAAAAGGATATAAAATAAACATATTGGGATTCCGCGTCTCTAAAAGTCTGAAATTTTAAAATTTCCCACTATGTATCCCATACAATGAATGTCATAAGTCAAGTAAAATACGTATCGCAGAATAACCATTATATAGTACCGTTAAAAAATACAACTCGCCCCACAAAAATGAAGCCCTCATGCGGAAAAATGTTATGGTTTTTGGAAGATGTGGATGAAAAAAAATGAAAGCAAAAAAAAAAAAAAAGAGAAAGTTGTCCACGTCCTTAAGGAGTTGTAATCCTGGTCTCCTTATATGTGGCAGAGCGACTTTATAGGCCGCCTTAGGCTCCAGGACCCAGGTGCACTTTCACCGTCTGCTCCCCATATAGCTACGTGTATCACTAGAGACCTATTTCTCCACTTGTGATACGTCTATCGGTAGTTTTCCGTCGCGCTGCAGCAACTCCCAGCATTTCCGTCCCATTGTCTACTATAGATTGGGTTTTACTAGCATTTTAAAGATTTGTAAGGATTTGTTAAAGGCGCAGGCTACATAAATCTAGAATTACTGGTGACATGTTTGAAGTAAAGACTGCCCAAAGGTATGTGAACTGCAAACACCAGTGTGAAACCTGTCACGTTAATAGAAAACACCTGCCGAGCTGTCATGTTCAGCTCCACGGCTGCATGTCAACGCCGTCCATAGGGGGGAAAACTTAAAAGTCAATGCAAAATCTGTAACAGCGTCCCCCACCTATCATGATGCGTTTGGGGCAGAGATCTCTCAGAGCCATCAGGGCACAGGCACAGTCCACGACTAGAGATGAGCGAGCATACTCACTAAGGGCAATTACTCGATCGAGCATTGCCCTTAGCGAGTACCTGCCCGCTCGGAAGAAAAGGTTTGGCTGCCGGCGGCGGGCGGGGAGCGGCGGGGGAGAGCGGGAGGAACGGAGGGGAGATCTCTCCCTCCCCCCCCCCTCTCCCCCTGCTCACTGCTGCAACTCACCTCTCACCCACGCCGGCAGCCGAACCTCTTCTTCAGAGCGGGCAGGTACTCACTAAGGACAATGCTCGATCGAGTAATTGTCCTTAGCGAGTATGCTCGCTCATCTCTATCCACGACCTATATAGTCAAAAATGACTTTTTAACTATATATGGCTTCTTTATTCCAGAAACAGCACCACACTTGTTCATGGGTTGAGTGTGGTATTGCAGCTTAGCTCCACAGAGGTGAATGGGGATGAGTTGCAATACCGCACACAACCTATATTCAGATGTAGCACCAGTATTAGATGAAAGCAGCCATGTTTTACTAATCTTGTACAACCTCTTAAGGCTAACTTCATACAGGCGAGCGCGATACAGGGCTGTGAATCCCACCCCCATATCACCTCATAACCCATCACACTGATAGGGGGTGGCGCTAAAGCACGCTGTCGCTGCAGCCGAAAAAGAAAGTAAAGTCGCTGCAAAGCGCTGTGATTGAAATTGCGACGATTTGCTGCTTCCATGTGTGGGCGGACCCTAAAGCAACCCATACCATCGGGGATGCAGGCCTTTGAACTGTGCGCTGGTGGTCCGTACTAGAGATGAGCGAGTATACTCGCTAAGGGCAATTGCTCGAGAGAAAAGATTCGGGTGCCAGCGGCGGGCAGGGAGCTGCGGGGGAGAACGGGGAGGAATGGAGGGGAGATCTCTCTCTTCCTCCCGCTCCCCCCTGCTGACTGCCGCTACTCACCGCTCACCCGCGCCGGCACCCGAACCTTTCCTCTCGAGCGGGCAGGTACTCGCTAAGGGCAATGCTCTCTCGAGTAATTGCCCTTAGCGAGTATACTCACTCATCTCTAGTCCCTACCCTTCTGAGGGCTTAGTCACACGGGCGCCGATGCGCCCGTGTGACTGTGCCCTTACTGCGGGAAGAACACGGCCATCTTTCAGGACGGACGACTCCCCGCAGCGCAGAAGAAAGAACACATGACCGTCAATGGATCCGGCCATATGTTCTTTGCTCCGGCACTGCAGAGAGACGTCCGTCCTGAAGTGCGGCCGTCTCCTTCCTGCAGTCACACGGCGCATTGGCGCCCGTGTATGGGTGCCGATGCGCCCGTGTGACTAAGCCCTGAGTCTGCAGGACACTGCGTCCGTGGATTCCAAAAAGAATAAGTGTTTACACGGGCCGATTCATCATTCATTTTTCTGCATGCAGGAAGTAAATGATGAACAAGAAGTGAATGACTTTCTGTTCGTCGTCCAGTCGGCGCATGTATGTACACGCCCGCTGGATCGCCCGTCTAAAAGCACTGTTAGTACCGTTTCCTTTCCCAGCTTTTTGTTAACCCCGTTCCAACTTTTTTGAGATCTGTTGCTGCCATCAATTTCTAAATAAATTAATTTTTTAAATTAAATATTTTTGAAATTGGGGTTGTACGTACTGAAGTAACACAACAGACGTGGTGATAGATCCTCTTTGAATGTACATGCAATCCTTTAATTATAACATGATGTACAACAGTGGTGCTTTCTTAATTGAATTATTTAATCTTATCTCTTGATCTAATTACTTAATTTCATCTTCTGATATGCCGAGCTGGCGAATTTCCTATTTCATCTGGAAAGAAGGCATGCCATGACTTCCAGGCGCCAACTGCTCTGACGCAAGACATGCTCTAAGTGTATTATAATGTGGTTAATGAGTCACATTGGGTTTTCCTCCCTGTACCGTGCCAGATATTGGAAAATGGTATATTCAACTCTGATCGCTTTTATTTTAGGTTTGGCGCACGCAAGGGGAAAGTATACGTTAACCGTATCTACAGGCCTTTGTTCACCAGAGGCTTGAAATGTATAACATATAGAGATGAGCGAGCATACTCGTCTGAGCTTGATACTCGTTCGAGTATTAGCGTGTTCGAGATGCTCGTTACTCGTGACGAGTACCACGCGATGTTCGAGTCACTTTCATTTTCTTCCCTGAGAAATTTGCGCGCTTTTCTGGTCAATACAAAGACAGGGAAGGCATTACAACTTCCCCCTGCGACGTTCAAGCCCTATACCACCCCCTTGCAGTGAGTGGCTGGCGAGATTAGGTGTCACCCGAGTATTAAAATCTGCCCGCCCGCGGCTCGCCTCAGATGCGGTATATATTTTTGATTTTACACATTTCTGGATGAATTGCAGGGAAGGGCTTATATATTTAAGCCCTTCCCGACAATTCATCCCGCGCACGCCGGCAGCCCATTGCTTTCAGTGGAACCTGCTGTATTGCCGGCTCCATTGAATTCAATGGGCTAACATCGTTCTTCTCTGCCACAGCTGTGACAGAGGAGAACGATCTTTATGCTGACAGTGCGGGGGGTGGGGGGGGGCCCACTCTTGCCGCTATTGTGGCTTAATAGTGGGACCTGTGAACTTGAGATGCAGCCCAACATGTAGCCCCTCGCCTGCCCTATCCGTTTCTGTGTCGTTCCCATCACTTTCTTGAATTGCCCCGATTTTCACAAATGAAAACCTTAGCGAGCATCGGCGATATACAAAAATGCTCGGGTCGCCCATTGACTTCAATGGGGTTTGTTACTCGAAACGAACCCTCGAGCATCGCGAAAATTTCGTCCCGAGTAACGAGCACCCGAGCATTTTGGTGCTCGCTCATCTCTAATAACATATCATTTCATGTCTTTCCAGCATCATCAAGTCCTTTGCCTGACCAGCGACAGTGTCGGCATGGGAGGTGACACTGCTAGCTGGAGCTGTGGAAATGCCTGCATAGTCATCCACGTAGAGGATGGGGAATTTTGTAGCAATGATAATAATGATCCTTCTTTCAGCAGCTACTTGACACTACCACATGCCAAACTACTAGCGATAGGAAGACCAGCTGCAGAGGTGTAACTTTAATGGGTGCAGAGGATACGGTCACACTTCAACCCTGGAGCCTTAGGGGATTCATAAGGACTCCCTTCCCCATATACTACAAATTAAACATTATTGATAAGGGGCCCTGTTAAAGATTTGACATTGGGGTCCAGCAGCTTAAAGTTACGCATTGGGGTCCAGGTTTTTGTAAAAAGGGTGAGCAGTGCCCTGCTCCCCTCTTACTGGTGATAGGGGCCTGGTACCATTGTTGGCCACTTTGTGGCACTCCAGACAGAGCTCTAAATTTAAGAAACAGGCTGCGCCATCACGTAACCTGCAACTCAGACATCATACCCATGACCTAGTTCAGCTTAGCATAGTTGGCAGAATGGCACAACCAGTGGCAGATAAAAGGTATGTGGTACATTTTACCTGTAGGTTCTGCCGAGTTGTAGGGGGACTGGAAACCTTAAAATAGTGAGGGTATGTTAGGGCGATGAGCAGTGCCCTTCTCCCCTCTTACTGATAACAGCGGCCTAGCCACTCTGTCAGGTCCCAGGCATGCTAAGTCCCTTCTGCCACTCTGCGGCACTCTAGACGGAGCTCTAAATTTAGAAAGCAGACTGCGCCATCATATATCCTTCAACTCAGATGCCTTACCCGCAACCTGTTTGATGTCCTCCTCCCTTTATTACATTTACCACTTTCATGTGCAGGTTCTTGACACTTATTTATATGGGTACTGATGAACCAACTTGGAATGGGTCCCCATAGAACCTACAAGGGCTACTTTTATGGCATGTACTCCCTTGTGCTTTCAGATGGAAGGAGATGAGATGTCCTACTGGGTGGAGACAAGTTGTTCTTCAAACTTATGTTGATGAGACGTCCAGCAACAAGTGAAGGGGAGATGTTATGCAAAGAGTTAAGGAGCATACAATGGGAAAAGTGAATAAGAGGAAGAATACCTTCAATATATATATATATATATAAATAAATATAAAAGGTCTTCTTCCTCTTACTCGCTTTTCCCATTTTATGCACTTTGACCCTTTGATTTGACTATTTAAACATATATATTCCATACACATCATAATTCAAATTCATATGCTCTGCCATAAGAGAGCAACCAGAATAAATTAACAGATGGCCAAAGGAAAGCAAAAATTCAAATAATCCTACTATTAAAAGATCCATAAAACTAGAATCTGGAAGAGAAGGGTAAGCCACAAAAAAGAGGCAAAACTCATCTTCTCATTAAGTCCAGATGGTGCAATGGTATAAAGTCAAAAAATCCACTTTGTTTCCCGTTGTGCCAGTAACTTTTTCCAGTCACCATCTCTGCTATTGACAAGCACTCGGTCAATTCCTCTATCATGGAATCCCAAGGGTCGCAGTTATGGTACATCTTAAAGTGTTTTAGAATAGTTTTCATGCCGTCCAAGTCAAGATATTAAATGGGCACCTTGACCTGCATTCCTTTGGACTTCCTCATTGACGCAGTATATCCCATTTTTACTGAGTTTTCATCTTTGTGATTAAATAGAGCTGCAATTTTTTGTATTCCTGGTAGAGTGTTGCATCTTCCTATCTTCATGTGTTATACGCGACTACACCTGCTGCTATCACGGGATTTTTCCTTGACTTTGGGTTGTGAATTTAATATATTACGCAGGAAGAGATGAAGTTTGGCGTATAGGCAAATTAGTTGTAATCCAACAGATATAGAATACAATTTCTGACAAAGAGGAAAATTCAAGAACTTGATGCTTTTTTTGCCTCTAGGGGGCCCCGCAGCTTGTGTTTAATATACATGTAAATGTCAGTGCCGCTTCCGACAAAGCTTTACATAGATGGGAATTGACGTGCTTAGAAGAACTTGTTAAAACAAATGATTCACTTGTCTCCTGCTATACAAAGGATGCAATGAAAGTCAATTATTTATGCCTCCAGCAGAACACTGAGTCAAATGCTGTAGGAATTCCTGCCGTCCTGTTGGGACTATGGTCTGCGTGCATCAAACGCGTTTTTTGGTGCCCTCTTCCCTGAAAGCTGAGAAATAGGCTTAATGTTCACTTAATAGCTTTCCAGTTACGTGAGTGATGCAGCAGCTGCTAGGGTTGAGGGACTTGGTAGAATCATAGTGGTTGGCATCGGGGAGCAAATCCTGGATCTGGACAGATGCACATAATATATATGGGATGATAAGGCTGATAATGGAGCGGTTTGCGAGGGAGTGGGGGGGAGAGATATTCCTTTTTTCTTAGAGAAATAAGGAGGTTTTGACCTCCGCAATGAAACATCTTCACTGCAACAGATTTATAGCATATAGTCATGGCAATAAAAGCTAAGCAAAATGCCATGCTCAGAGTGTGATGTTCTGAATCTCTATGCTGGAAATGATCTCCCAGGGGATACAGGCGCTCTGAAGGTTGTCTTGCCCCCATCGTTATTGAAATTCAAGTTCTTAGCCCTCCATTGATGAAGTCTTCTAAGGTCACATCTAAGAACTACATTACAGCTGAGAGAAGTGAAAACTTTAATGGTATTCTCCTAGCTAAAATATTTAGAGCATGCCTATTGCGTGATCAGTTCTTTCAGTTACCCGGTAGACCTCAATACAGAAAACCATGGGTACCACTTCATTTGGTCTTCTGCTATATGTCGCCGGTGTTGGTCCTCTAAGTAGGTTGAAGGAGAGTCAGGGGACCATCGTCTTCCACATAGGCTTGAGTCCCAACTCTTGGATCTCACCTATTATCTGCATAACTTTGCAGACATGACCAACTGACTCCAACAAAATCTTTCTTTTGTTTATACTTACCCCCATTTCCCCATACGGGCATCTCTTAGATTTGAAAGTGTTAAGTGGGCTGTTTTCACCATTCACTGTCACTCAAGTCTGATGCCACCCATTAACAGTAAGCAGTGGGAATCGCCCACTTGACACATTCACAAAAGACATCGCTAGAGTCAGTGAGGCCACAGCTGTAAAGTTATGCAGCCAGCCCTACTGACTTGAGAATATGACAAGTCCTCTTTAAGGAAAGGCACTATGGAAAACCTGCATAATAATGACCTTATGATGATAGGATGTCCAAGATTTGTTGAGCTGTTTCTTCCTAAATCCTTAAAGGGATTCTCCATATACATCTTGACCCTTTTTTGACTTACCTTATTCTGTAGGCTTCCATATGGGCACAGACCAGATTTTCAAAGGCCATGGATCCATTGAAGCCAGTGCTTGACTATCTGAAGATATGGAAACATCAAAGGTTGTCCATTTAGAGTTCACAAAGCTGTTGGTACCAACCAGGAACAGCCTAACAGAAGGAGAGCCCATGGGAATCAATAAACATATTTTATGCTTGTCAAACTGACAATGGACAAGAAAGTGACCAATATGACACTGTGTCACGGCACTAATAACGCCGTCACTTCCAGGTTGTGTGAATGGGTCTGGAGTGACTTCAATATGGCAGCCCTAGAGCATGTATTGAGCCAGGCATGCATATTGAGCTGGACAATGATGGAGTAACATCTCCCTCTGTTGCCAGTGCTAATAGACTTGCTGGGTTTTTTATCAGCCCAATCATTCCACTGGTCTCTTTGTAAAAGTATTTAGACCGGCCTCTTGGTGCAAAGGTTGCCTGTTATACATCTAGTGTATTGCGTCTTTAGAGAGTTTAGTGTCAGGTTTCGGCAGTGCATCAGAGACTCGTACTCTGTCTATCTCCTGCAGTGGGGTCATCCTTTTTGGGGTGGGTGCTCCGCTTGAAGGACCAGTCCAGATCGTGTAGTTCTGATTAATTATTTCACATATTTCTACGATGCTCGCTGCATTCCGTTACAATACTGTTAGCGTGGAAAAACCAGGATCACCTGCCACCAATTTGACTCCGTGTTTGGACCCAGAATTTGTGATTTCCGGTCATTCTAACCAGTTGTACCAGATGTGACATTCTGTCACCCAAGTCTTCACATACAACTGGCGCTAGCCCTGTTTCCGATTCCTGCTAACCATGGTAATTTCCTATCAAATCCTTTTGGCAGCCATTTTTTGGAATTAGCTATGCTTCCCCCTCACTCTGTAACCTCCCATCAATCAATGCCCCTGCCCCACACAGTGCGGTGAAGACGTAGGGTGATGATGAAGTTAGATATTGCATACATTCTTGCTGACATAGTAGTCAATGAGCCGGGGAGTGGAAATATAAATAGTGCATAGTTTAACAATAGAAAGTGGTGGAAACATAAAATACAGAAGAGAAATCACTTTCCTTTGTTTGCACATAACACGTTGTGCCAGATTTTACAACATCTTGAATTGATTTTCTCATTCACTGTGGGAAGAAATAGTGAATGACAACAATTAGGATCTGCGCTTGCCAGACCACTGTCAACGTCAGGGGACGCTTGTCTGAAAACAGCAGAAAACGTGAATGATGTATGAATGTGCCTATTGCCTGCTCTGCAGGTGACGGTGGGGAGGGTTCACTGCTGATAAGTAACATCATCAGACCGTTAGATTACTCCATGATGTCACCACTAATCCGTGAACTAATAGGGAATTAGTAAGCGCCCCCCATCAGCTCACTGTGGCTCTTGGCCAGATTTATGACTATATTCCCTTAGAAAATCCAATAGGGAAAATAGAAGCATAATATACCGTATTATATATAGACCAGGAATGGTGTTCTCAAGAATGTTACTGTTTTCAGGGCCACTCTTGGGGTGACATTAAGAAGGTAGAGAGCAATGTTTGGCGAAAGCTAAGGAGGTGATCAGTGGGGCAACCATCCATCTAAAATGTAGTATCTATCTATCTATCTATCTATCTATCTATATCATATCTATCTCATATCTATCTATCTCATATATATCTATCTATCTATCTCATATCTATCTATCTCCTATATATCTATCTCCTATATATCTATCTATCTATCTCATATCTATCTATCTATATCATATCTATCTACAATCTGTCATTTTAAAACACACTTTACTGACGGGCTAAATACATATTAGCATTGCCAAATTTGGAAATATGTGTCAGTTTATCTATCTATCTATCTATCTCATATCTATCTATATCATATTTATCTATCTATATCATATCTATCTATCTATCTCATATGTATCTATCTATCTCCTATCTATCTATCTATCTATCTATCTATCTATCTATCTCATAAATATCTATCTATCTATCTATCTTAGATCTATCTATCTCATATCTATCTATCTATCTATCTATATCTTATCTATTTATCTATCTTAGATCTATCTATCTCATATCTATCTATCTATCTATCTATCTATCTATCTATCTATCTATCTATCTATCTCCATATCTATCTCATATCTATCTATCTATCTCCATATCTATCTATCTATATATCTATCTTAGATCTATCTATCTCATATCTATCTATCTATCTATCTCATATCTATCTATCTATCTATCTATCTATCTATCTATCTATCTATCTCTCATATCTATCTATCTATCTATCTATCTATCTATCTATCTATCTATCTATCTATCTATCTATCTATCTATCTATCTATCTATCTATCTATCTATCTATCTCATATCTATCTATCTATCTATCTTCAGACGTTATTTAAACTCTCTCCTCGCCTATAAAACATAACACTTCTGGAATGATCTATCTGCATAAGTATTTTTTCTTACACCACCTTCTCTAAAAATTGGAAAATCATTAAAAAAAACCTCAATTTAAGAGCGTAATAGGAGATCGCAGCCACAAAACCACAAGTCAGGTGCTCGGCCTGCCGGGAGCCGTGTATTTAACTGCAGAAAGAAAGGTGGATTGTGGGAGCAGAAAATCCCAGAGGATACGGGGCGACAGCCGTGGATACAAGTACCGCACTCTCTGGCTACATATCTCCATCATGTGAGAGGACATTTGTACACCGCGGCCCCTGAAGTTCTTCAGTAGATAAAGTTCTAATTGTTTTGTTTGTTAATATCAGTTTTCTTAGTTTGAGCCAAATTGCGGTCTGTCAGAAGTCTGCCAAAATAATTGTGACATTCTGAACCTTCGCCATGTGGGAAGCACCATGAAATCGGTCTTATAAACCATCACTGTTTTTTTGGGTTTTCAGAATGAAGTCAATGTTCTAATAGAAAAGTAAGGTTTTGGGTACGTCGGTCCCTATGACATGGGTGCTGCATGGGGCTTAGACACGGCTCTTAGCCAGTTCTGCATGGGAACTATAAGGCTGGGTTCCCATGGGGCGCAATTGGAGCGGAATTTCGGTGCAGACTTTCTGCACGAAAATTCCGCCCGTGGCATTTATCCCGGGATTAGCCAGCAAAGTGGACGAGATTTACAAAAATGTCGTCCACATGCTGCGGCCACGCCGCGCTGAAATTGACAAGCCGTGCGGGATTAAAAGAAGCGGCATGTCAATTCTTTTCCTGTTTCCTGCGGCAGACGCTTTCCTCTCTATGGGGAGAGATGGTTGCAGCAGAATGCAGTTGGCAAAGCTGCTCCAAAATCCGTGGCGAGAGGCGGCCGGTTTTGAAGCTGTATTTCTGTGCGGTCATTCTGCGAGATTTCCCAGGATTTCGGTCCCATGTGACCCCAGCTTTAGAGGGCCTGACCCCCTGTATCCTCTTCTGATATTATATATTACACAAGTTGACAGCTTGTTTTCTTCTGCGATCCCTGCTGCAAATTACAAGTTCATTTACCCAGGCATATCACTATAAATGTCTGACAGACTTGGAGGAATGTATAAACAGTCACGCACCCAAACTAATAATAAAATGCTAAGATTGACCTCTATGTCCCTTTTCAGTCCACCATTCTGTGCTGATTAATGTCTAGTCTAAGTTTACATTTTTTATCATTTAGACAGTATTAGTAAATAATTTCCATAAAGGTAAATAATAAAATTCTGACCTTTGGCAGTCACCACTAGGGGGGGCCCATAAAACAGATTTCTTCAGCTCCTATTGAACTCAACAATAAATTTGGTGAGCTCCCTCTGGTGGTGGCTTTTTACAATAAATGGTATGGGAATAGGCTGACCAAGCATCCTGTGATAGGATCTGATGCCTTTATCTAACCAAGAAACCACTGCTGCTCAGCTGCATTAATTCAATGTATCATCTAAGCATGCAAATTCGGAAAATCAACTGTCAGAAACATAATGACCCAAACTAATAATAAAATATTACAGAATGTCCTTTATGTCACTTTTCTGTTCACCATTCTGTGCTGATTAAATTCATAGTACATATTTAAAGACATTTAGAAATATCTATCATCTATCTATCTATCTCATATCTATCTATCTCAGATCTATCTCATTTCTATCTATCTACCTATCTCGTATCTATCTATCTAATATCTATCTATCCAATATCTATCTATCTCATATCTATCTATCTCATATCTATCTATCTCATATCTATCTATCTCATATCTATCTATCTATCTATCTCATATCTATCTATCTATCTATCTCATATCTATCTATCTATCTATCTCATATCTACCTATCTCATATCTACCTATCTCATATCTATCTATCTCATATCTATCTATCTATCTATCTATCTATCTATCTATCTATCTCATATCTATCTATCTACCTATCTACCTATCTATCTATGTATCTCATATTTATCTATTAGAGATGAGCGAGTACCTGCCCGCTCGAGACGGAAGGTTTGGGTGCCGGTGCAGGGGAGCGGTGAGTAGCGGTAGTCAGCTGGAGGGAGCCGGGGGGGAGAGAGAGATCTCTCCTCCGTTCCGCCCCGCTCTCCCCCGCAGCTCCCTGCCCGCTGCCGGCACCCGAACCTTCCGTCTCGAGCGGGGAGATACTCGCTAAAGGCAATGCTCGCTCGAGCAATTGCCTTTAGCGAGTATACTCGCTCATCTCTACTATCTATCCATCTATCTAATATCTATCTATCTCATATCTATCTATCTATCTATCTATCTATCTATCTATCTATCTATCTATCTATCTATCTATCTATCTATCTTCATGCACACAAGTGATGATATTTAAACTCTTTCCCCAGCTATAAACATAACACTTCTGGAATGATCTATCTGTATAAGTATTTCTTCTTAACTGACCTTTTTTAAAAATTGAAAATCATTAAAAAAAACCTAAATTAAGAGCGTAATAGGAGATTGCAGCCACAAAACCACAAGTCAGGTGCTCGGCCTGCCGGGAGCCGTGTATCTAACTGCGGAAAAAAGGTGGATTGTGGGAGCCGAAAACACAAGAGGAGACGCGGCGACGGCCGTGGATACAAGTACCGCACTCTCTGGCTATATATCTCCATCATGTGAGAGGACATTCGTACACCGCGGCCCCTGAAGTTCTTCAGTAGATAAAGTTCTAATTGTTTTGTTTGTTAATATCAGTTTTCTTAGTTTGAGCCAAATTGCGGTCTGTCAGAAGTCTGCCAAAATAGTTGTGACATTCTGAACCTTCGCCATGTGCGAAGCACAATGAAATCGGTCTGATAAACATCATCAGGTTCTTTTAGCTTTTCAGTGTAAAATCAATGTTCTAATAGGAAGGTAAGGTTTTGGGTACGTCGGCCTGTATCACACAGGGTGCTGCTTGGGGCTTAGCCATGGCTCTTAGCCAGTTCTGCATGCGAATTATAAGGCTGGGTTCCTACGGGACGGAAATCTCGTTGAATGAACGCAGCGGGACCGCACGGAAATTCTGCAAGATTTCCTCAACTGAAAGGCTGCTTCAAAACCAACGGCCAAGGGTGTAACTATAGAGGATGCAGGGGATGCGGTTGCACCCGGGCCCAGGAGCCTTAGGGGGCCCTTAAGGCCCCTCTTCTCCATATATGGAGCCCAGTACTATTAATAAAGCATTATAGTTGGGGGCCCCGTTACAGGTTTTGCATTGGGGCCCAGAAGCTTCAAGTTACGCCTCTTCCCACGGCATTTGGCACGGATTTAAAAAGCCAGTATTCTGCTTCGGATATCTCTACCTATAGAGAGAAGTGAGTCCGCAGCGAAAATGGCGATACCATTGACATGTGCGGATTTGAATTCCGCGCCGCATATCAGTGTCTGCGTGGCTTGTCCACAGCGGACTGTCGGCAGCATGTGAACGAGATCTTTGCAAATCTCCTCCACTTTGCTGTTTAGTTTTAGATTTAAAAATGCTGGTGGAATTTCCGTGCGGAAAGTGCGCACAGAAGTTCTGCTGAGATTCCGTCCCCTGTGACCCCAGCTTTAGAGGGCCTGACCCCCTGTATCCTCTTCTGATATTATATATTACACAAGTCGACAGCTTGTTTTCTTCTGCAGCCCCTGCTGCAAGTTCATACGCAAATGCGTAATACGTGGTAAACTTACGCTCGTGTGAGCCCGGCCAAACTAGTAATACATGAATGTATGAACAGTCACGGACGCAAACTAGTAATAAAACGCTGTAGATTGTCCTTTATGTCACTCTTCGGTTCACCATTCTGTGCTGATTAACTTCATATTACATTTTTATAGAGGTTGGAATCCCGTTTTCCTGATACAGAGCTCCAAAACATCAGCGCAAACATAGACGCCTATTTACTATTGAAACTTCAAAAGTTTTTGGGAGAAAATCGCGCCAGAACACTGTCAGACATGTTTTGCGCCACATTTATTATGTTTTAGGGCCCTTTTACACTATTATATGGTCATCCGTGAAACACACGTTTTTACTCCAAAAAATGGATGAAAACATAGCGGTTAATGGACCCGTAGATTATAATGCAGTCAAACTATGGATATGCTTGATAACGTTTAGCGAGGCATTCATTTCCATTTTTTTTGTGCGATTGAAAAGCTCTTCTGTCCGACAAAAAAAGTATCTAAGAGGTGGTCAAACTTAAGACTAGACAGTCCTACAATTTGATAGATTTATCATTCAGCAGAGCTACTGTGATGAAACTGGTGAATTTTAAGGGGGGGTCTCACACGACCAGATTTTAATTGCGGAATCTGCGATTGTCGTCCGCTTGCACTTTCCGCTGTAAAACGGAGGCAATGAAATGTATATAGTTTCGTTTTTGCCTTCACACTCACGGACACAAATTGCGTATTCTGTGAGCGGAAGAAAAATTGCAGCATGCTTTATTTTGCTGGGGAATCCGCATGGACAGCCTCCATTGAAGTCAATGGAGGCATCCGACCCGCAGCCATACGCAATTAACATTCCATGTGGGCTGGGGGTACCCGTGTCATCGCTGAGTGACGGCGCAGGAAATACAAACAGAACAAGGTGGCCATACGCAATTCAGTTTAGTGGCGTACAGAAGATTACCATCCGGGCCCACAGTTGGAATACGCTGGGGGCCTCTCGCATGCACAATCCTATGCGGTCCTGTGAGCCTGGCCTAGGTTTACACTGTTTATTTTTTTTTTAAGTATTAGTAAATAAGTCAAATAGAAGTAAATGATAAAATTTGGACCTTTTGCAGCCACCACTAGGGGGAGCTACATAAAACAGATTTTTTAATCAGCTCCCATTGAACACAACAATAAATTTGGTGAGTTCCCTCTAGTGGTGGTAGTTACTTACAATAAATGGTATGGGAATAGGCTCACCATGCATCCTGTGATAGGGTGTGGTGCCTTTTTCCAACCAAGGAACCACTGCTGCTCAGCTGCATTATTTTAATGTATTTTCATAGTATACAAATTCAGAAGATAAACTGTCATAGACATAGGACACACAGGCATTACATTTACATAATTCTGTTAATATATGGCCCCTACATGGTTGATACATGAAAATTGCCTGTAGGGAATCTTGTCTCCAGAAAGGTGAAACACTAGTCAGAAAATGGTCCTTTTATGGCCAGTTGTGCTCCTCCATTCCTGGCATTATTACAACATTATGCCATTAATTAGAATGTGTCTCGCCCACACAGACAATTGTCTCCTCTATTAGAATGGAAATTTATATTACACATATCGTATGACTTTGCGCTACCATTTAGAGCATGATGTGAAATGGGTATTAGTGTGCCACCTGCATTCATACACAAGGGCAAGCCCATGGAGGACAGTGATACAGATTATAGGATGAATTTTATATTGTGGGAGGGGTCACTAAAATGAAACTATAAGAACATTTAGACCAGCAGTCTCAAATCTGTGACTCTCTAGGTGTTGCAACACTACAACACTCAGCATGCCCTAACAGCCATAGGCAGGAGAATCAGGGGACAGTCCCAGAAAACACAGGGCAGTTAGATGGTATATATATAGTACCACTTTATAGTGGAGTCTTTCCATGGGGTTCTTTCATACAGGACTCCTTTTACAAAATCATTCCATACAGGAGTCTTTCCATGGAGTCCTTCCATTGCATCCTTCCATTTATGCAGTCTTTTCATTGAGTCGTTTCATACATGGAGTCTTTCCATTGAGTTTTACCACATATGGAGTACCTCTATTGAGTCCTTCCATACATGGAGTACTTTTATTCAGTCCTTCTATGTATGGAGTCCTTCCAGACATGGTGTCCTTGCATTTAGTCCTCCTATACATAGAGTAATTCTATTGAGTCCTTACATAAGTGAATCCTATTATTAAATCTTTCCATTATGGAGTATTTACATTGAGTCCTTCCATAAATGGAGTCCATCTATTTAGTTATTCCATTGAGTCCTTCTATACATGAAGTCTTTCCATACATTGAGTAGTTCCATTGAATCTTTCTATACATGGAGTCCTTCCATTGAGTCCTCCCAAGCATGGAGTTCTTCTATGCACAGAGTTCCTTCATTTAGGCCTTCTATACAAGTCCTTCTATTGAATCCTTCTTTACGCAGAGTCCTTTCATTGAATCATTCCATACATGGAGTCCTTCCATTGAGTGTTTTCACACTTAGAGTCCTTCTATTGAGTCTTTCTGTTCATAAAGTTCTTCAATTGAGTCATACTATACATGGAGTCCTTCTATTGCGTCCTTCTTTTCGTGAACTCCTTCCATTGAATTATTCCATACATGGAGTTCTTTCATTAAATCCTTCCAAACCTGGAGTCCTTCCACTGAGTCCTTCCATATGTGGAGTCCTACTGTACCATTGAGTGTTTCTATACATGGAGTTCTTCCATTTAGTCCTTCCAAACATGTAGTCCATTTATTGAGCCCTTCTCTATGTGGAGTCCTTCCATTGAGTCCTATATGTAGAGTCCTTTCATTGGGTCCTTCTATCCATGAAATCCTAATATTGAGTATTTCCATACATGGAGTCCTACCATGGGGTTCTTCCACTGTGCCCTTCCATACAACCTTCAATAGAGTACGGTGTTTCCTGTCTATACCCTCTTCAATGTTGTATAGTGTACAGGCTGTAACACTTTGGTAGTCAAGCTCTACTTGCATTCTCATGGAAATTTATTTTAATAGACCCGGTGAGAAATATAGCATTTCATGTACAAATGAGCAACTGTTTGGAAATGTTTCTAGAACTTTTTTATAAATATTGTATGTTTTCATTTTATTTCTGACTTGTGTTTATTATCTGTCCTGGTCCTGCCTTGTATACAGTATAATTGCTCGATGAGTCATATATGAGTCACCACCGCTATATCTATGGTGCATCTGTTTTCTACTTGAGAAAACCTTGGATTTCCAGCTTCTTATTCCATTTAATGAGGTGGGGGTACAATTGGCATGTGCAACTTGACAAGGTTAAGGGGTCTTCAACTTGTCCAACTTGACAAGGTTAGGGGTCTTCTTATTAAGAATACTTTCCATGTATACATGATTTCAACATTCATTTTTGTTGCTGATGAATGCGCATATTTCAGTCAATTACTAATTATTAGCTTATTAAAGTTTGGGTGCAATACCTAGGATTTACCACTAGACTTCATAATTTGTAATATTGTCTAATATTTCCCAATCAACACTTACAGAGGCACCATATGGTGGCACTCTTAGGGCTTGCTACTCTGTAATACTATTATTATGACCTTGATTTGACTTTCTACCTTTTCTCTCATAGGTGTAACCTATTCGGACACGACCAGTCACACTGAAGCTTGTAAGCCTTGTACAGAATGTCATGGTAACAGGCGTATGATAGCTCCCTGCGTGGAGACCGATGATGCTGTGTGCGCTTGTGCTTATGGATTCTATAAAAACGAAGACAACGGAGAATGTGTACACTGCAATACGTGTCCTGTGGGATATGGCATGATCCTACCATGTTACATGAACCAGAACACTGCGTGTGAAAAATGTCCCGAATGGACCTTCTCAAATGTGGACAACAACATGGACCCATGTCTGCCATGTATGCTCTGTGAAGAGGATGAGGTCACGGTGAAAGAGTGCACCACAACCGCAGACACAATATGCTACAGTAAGTATATATAGAAAGAGCTGGGATATATAAAGGAATTGATTAAAATAATTCAATGCAGGCAGGTGTTTCCATGGTAACAGACTACAAGCAAACCCTGTGTAGTCTGATCCTATTGTCATACTTCTTTCCTTAACTTTGGGCTACTTCTGAATGCTGGTCTAAGGCTCTCTTGGTTTCACCTCTTTTTGAGAAATGTGGTCTTTGCTGCAGGGAACCCTCAAGTTGTTTCCCAGGAGTAGTCTCAGCATTGCGACAGGTAACCCAGTTGAATCAAAAAGCACCAGAGTGTGGTACAAATGGAACAAGCAAGGAAAAAGTCAGTATAACAGTCTGAGTTCAGTGCAGGTGGAGCTCATGCAATGCAGTAAACAGGCAGTAAGTAGGTCAGGGCAGGCAGTATGCATTCAAGATGAAGTTTGAAAGCTGGCGGAGGTCAGGACAGGCTGAGTTCGGGAAAGTTAGGTGTAGAGGCAGATGGAGAAAACCTTTGAATTTGATAGAAGGGAGTATGCATGCAGGATCAAACTATATAGAGTTTGTTTGTTGTCAATAACTATGGAGACACATAGGAGCGTCACACACAATAAGAAGAGAGGTTTGTAATCGTCTCTTGCATCATTTTTTAAATTTCAGCTACACAACAGGGCAGCGCCACTCTTGTCCGTGGGCTACATCTGGTACTGCAGCAAAGTCTCATCACGTGAATAGGGCTGAACTGCAATATCAGAAGCGGCTCATGATTTCAGGGTTGTTCAGTTAAAAACAAAAGATCTCAGCAGCACACCTTCAGCCCAATAGGCTCACAAATAGGGAGAGAAGGATAGAATATGGCGTCAAGCCAGTAGATGCGCGCTCACCTAGGGGATCCGGACTTCAAAGATCCCAATGCAGCATAGAGAAAATGTGTATGGAGAGCAGCATCAAGTAGAAGCTATTTCAGAAAGACATCCTGGAATCTTCAGGGAATCCAAATCCAATTATCATCTTTATTGAGTTAAAAACTCCATCAGCATGAACAACAAAACTTGCGACGTTTCGTCCTATGCAAAGGACTTTGTCAAGCATGTTAACACAGAGACAGAGACAGGAATATAAATGAACCCCCCCAATCATACAAAGCCAGAGGGTACCGCCCCCGACTGTGGTGTAAACAGGATTGGACAAAAGAAGGGAGGTTCCCAGCACATCAGGTGTAATGTATAGAGGCCAAGATTACCTGAAACAGAAGTGTCAGTAATGAGACAGAGGCGCAGCAGCATTGCCGGAAGTGCCATGTCCGGCATCTAAATGGGTCCGAAAGAACACAGCCATAGAGGCCTCACCACATCCTCTGATCATCAGAGCTGGATGTGTGGGGAAGCAATTAAAGGGGTGGTCTCGTGAAATCAAGTGGGGTTCAGCACTTCTGTATGGCCATATTAATGCACTTTGTAATGTACATTGTGCATTAATTATGAGCCATACAGAAGTTATTCACTTACCTGTTCCGTTGCTAGCGTCCGCGTCGCCATGGAGCCATCTAAATTCGCTGTCTTCTGGCGTTTTTAGACGCGCTTGCGCAGTCCGGTCTTCTCCCTGGTGAATGGGGCCGCTCGTGCCGGAGAGCTGGTCCTCGTAGCTCCGCCCCGTCACGTGTGCCGATTCCAGCCAATCAGGAGGCTGGAATCGGCAATGGACCGCACAGAGCCCATGGTGCACCATGGGAGAGGACCCGCGGTGCATCGTGGGTGAAGATCCCGGTGGCCATCTTGGTAAAGGAAGAAAGAAGTCGCCGCAGCGCGGGGATTCGGGTAAGTAATAAACTTTTTTTTTAACCCATCCCCTGGGTTTGTCTCGCGCCGAACGGGGGGCCTATTGAATAAAACAAAAACCCGTTTTGGCGTGAGACAACCCCTTTAAGGTGCGGAACACCCATGTATACTAGATGTTCAAGTATAGCGATATGTCACTTCCGGTCAAAACCGGAAGTGATGCGGCAGAGCTATACAACATGCATAATGGGTAACACCAAAGAAGCAGGGGATACAGTAGTGATCTATAACGCCCGAAGGGGCGAAATGAAAGCGCATAGAGCGCATATTATGATGGTATTAAGTTGGAAAAGGACAGTAATCAGTGCGCTACATCACACTGTAGCGCACTGATTACTGTCCTTTTCCAACTGGGAACCTCCCTTCTTTTGTCCAATCCTGTTTACACCACAGTCGGGGGCGGTACCCTCTGGCTTTGTATGATTGGGGGGGGGGGGGTTCATTTATATTCCTGTCTCTGTCTTTGTGTTAACATGCTTGACAAAGTCCTTTGCATAGGACGAAACGTCGCAAGTTTTGTTGTTCATGCTGATGGAGTTTTTAACTCAATAAAGATGATAATTGGATTTGGATTCCCTGAAGATTCCAGGATGTCTTTCTGAAATAGCTTCTACTTGATGCTGCTCTCCATACACATTTTCTCAGGGTTGTTCAGTTGTAAACTACTGATGGTCTGTCCTCAAGATATTTGATGAATACTACATTAGCAGGGGTGTACAGTCATGGAGCCACACCGATTAGCTGTTTGCCAAACTGGTGTGCTTGTGCACTGAGCTGATTGTACACTGAACAGACAGCTCCGTTCCTACTGCAGTGGCCAGGCTTGATACTACAGGCAAAGTTCCCATTTTGCCTGTAATAAAACCGTCTGGCCACTGCAGTGGGAACGGAGCTGTCTGCTTCATGCAGAAATCAGCTTGATGAATGATTGCACTGGCTTTGAAAACAGATGATCCGCAGGGGTCCTTGGCAACAGACCCCGCCAATCTACTTTTGATGACCTATTCCACGAATAGACCATCAATAGTTTACAACTTGACAACTCCTTTAATATTTGTGCTGTTTCTGAGGGGAAAAAAATCAGACCTCTCTTTTCTATCTTAAAGCACATTTAATACTAATATTTTTAGGACTGCTTTAGGCATTGGAAGGTTATTTGTACTGCAGGAAATATCAAATATTCACTGAAGGATTCTCAGTAGTGTGTTCGCACATCCAATTCATAAGCCGCTTTAAAGTTGTGGAAAATGCATTAATTCTTAAGAAATCTTGGCTTGATATCTACAGAACTCGATCCACAGTCTCTGCCCAAACCGCTGAGTAATGCAGACGAGAAATGAGAGGTTTTATAGTCAACATAAACAGCATTTGTCCCAGAATCACTAGTATACAGTTGCAAGAAAAAATAAGTGAACCCTTTGGAATAACCCAGATTGTCTAAATCATAGTTATAGACATACACAATGTAACTAATAACACATAAACAGTTGTACCATTCATGTCTTTTATTGAGCACATCGAGTAATGATCCACAATGCAGGGAGAAGAAGTAAGTGAACCCTATCATTTAATAATGCGTAGATTCCCCTTTAGCAGTAATCATACCTGCCAAACATTTTTTTGTAGCTGCAAAAGAAAATTTTCTCAATATTTTGAAGGAATGTTGGACCATTTTTCTCTGTAAATGTGTTCCAGTTCATCAATATTTCTGGAATGCCTTGTGTGCACAGCTTTCTTCAGGTCATGCCATAACATCTGCATAGGACTAAGGTCATTGAGCACATTGAGTAATCATCCGCAATGCAGGGAGCAATATTACGTGAACCCTTGAATTTAATAATATGTAGCTCCCCCATTACCAGCAAGCACCTCCATAAAACATATTTTGTAGTTGCAGACCAAATTTTCAAAACGTTTTGAAGGAATGTTGGACCATTTTGAAGGTTTCAGTTCATCAATATTTCTGGGATGCCTTGTATGCCACAGCATCCCCATAGAGTTAAAGGGGTTGTCCCGCGGCAGCAAGTGGGTCTATACACTTCTGTATGGCCATAATAATGCACTTTGTAATGTACATTGTGCATTAATTATGAGCCATAGGCCGCCTGCAGACGAGCGGGTCGGATCCGGCAGCGAGAAATCTCGCCGCGCGATCCGACCCCAGAGCCTGCAGGGACGAGCGCGTACTCACCCGCGCCTGGCGGCCCCGGCTCTTTGATGTGCCGGCTGCCGCGCAGCCGGCGCATGCGCAGACCGGAGCCGGCGGCCAGGTGAGTGCGTGCTCCGCACAAAATTAGAACATGCCGCGGTTTGTTTGCCGCGCGAGATTTCGCGCGGCCAAACCGCGGCCGTCTGCATAGGAGTGCGTATTGTAATGCACTCCTATGCAGACTTTCAGCGGCGGAAATCCCGCGGGAAATCCCGCGGCGGGATTTCCGCTCGTCTGCAGGCGGCCATACAGAAGTTATAAAAAGTTTTATACTTACCTGCTCCGTTGCTAGCGTCCTCGTTCCCATGGAGCCGACTAATTTTCGCCCTCCGATGGCCAAATTAGCCGCGCTTGCGCAGTCCGGGTCTTCTGCAGTCTTCTATGGGGCCGCTCGTGCAGAATGCCGGCTCCGTGTAGCTCCGCCCCGTCACGTGCCGATTCCAGCCAATCAGGAGGCTGGAATCGGCAATGGACCGCACAGAAGCCCTGCGGTCCACGGAGACAGAGGATCCCGGCGGCCATCTTCAGCAGGTGAGTATGAAGACGCCGGACCGCCGGGATTCAGGTAAGCGCTGTGCGGGTTGTTTTTTTAACCCCTGCATCGGGGTTGTCTCGCGCCGAACGGGGGGGGGGTTAAAAAAAAAAAAAAAAAAACGTTTCGGCGCGGGACAACCCCTTTAAGGTCAGGCCTTTGGCCTTTTCATTTTAAAACACTAATCTTCTTCTTTTTCAACCAGTTAGCACCCTGAGAAGCCATTAACAGAGATGGTTCACTTACTTTTTTTTCTCCCTGTGCTGTGTATGTTACTCAATGTATTCAATAAAAGACATGGATGGTACAATTATGACTTAGATAACAATTAGGCCACATTTCATTAGCAATCAGTGAGGAAATAAATCCTAGAATTTTTACACGGTAACTAAGCATGAAGCACTATACTCTATCTATCTATCTATCTCCTATCTATCTATCTCATATCTATCTATCTATCTCCTATCTTTCTATCTGTCTTATATCTATCTATCTATCTCCTATCTTTCTATCTGTCTTATATCTATCTATCTTATATCTATCTATCTTATATCTGTCTCATTTCTATCTATCTATTTATCTCATATCTCTCTATATCTATCTATCTATCTATCTATCTATCTATCTATCTATCTATCTATCTATCTATCTATCTATCTTATATCTATCTCATATATTTCTATCTATCTCAAATCTATCTATCTATCTATCTATCTATCTATCTATTTATCTATCTCATACCTATCTATTTATATCTATCTCATATCTTTCTATCTATCTATATATCTATCTGTGTATCTCATATCTATCTATCTATCTATCTAATATCTATCTATCTATCTATCTATCTCATATCTATCTATCTATCTATCTAGTTCATATCTATCTAATATCTATCTATCTATCTATCTATCTCATATCTATCTATCTATCTATCTATCTATCTAATATCTATCTATCTCCTATCTATCTATCTATCTATCTATCTATCTATCTATCTATCTATCTATCTATCTATCTATCTCCTATCTATCTATCTCATATCTATCTCCTATCTATCTATCTATCTATCTATCTATCTATCTATCTATCTATCTATCTATCTATCTATCTCATATCTATCTATCTATCTGTCTATCTATCTCATATCTATCTATCTATCTATCTATCTATCTATCTATCTATCTATCTATCTATCTATCTATCTATCTATCCCCTGATTTATGTGTCATTTAGTAATCCCCCTCTATGATTAAGATAATTTTGATACCAATGCAGAAAACTGTGCGGTGAACAAATCCTATTCCCTGCAGTTCCCCGCCATTAGAATGTGAGCCTCTGGCCATATCATCTTGTATTTTGCAGGGAAGCCTCGGGAAATTTGGATTCCATGTGGCTTCCCTATTAAGCCATTCTCATCAATGAATGATGCTACATGTCCCCATACAGTTACTCTACATATAGAGCCATGCCTGCAGATGTACATGCCGGCATCACCGTACAGATGGACTAGCTCTAAAGCTTTGTTCTCACATAAACTCGAGATGACATAACATCCACATCAGCCAAATGATGGGTCCCTCCGTCTGTCTGTGACTCATTGTCCTAATTGCTCACAGTGACCTTATTGTGTGACACAGCAAAGGCAGGAAACGGCCCGTGGGCATCCTCGACCACAACAGGGCCATCACTGTCCTGGACATCGCACAGCACTCTGCATGGATTCATTAGAGCAGAGATAGCCTGATGGAGTCAGCTAAAGACGTGTAGTGTCAGCCTGAAGATGTCTGGAGATATTGTATTAGACTGTACTTTTTTTTTTCTTTTATTGTTTTAGTTTTGCATAAAATATTAACCCTACAATGTCTTCCAAAAAGTTGGCCAAAAGGTCTGAGAGAAGCTGAGATAATCAAAAACACCAAAGAACGTATCGGACCATGTGGTCCACTAAAGGTGGGCAACTTCATGTGAAAAGTGCTCAAACGCAATGACATACATAGAAGAGAGGGGTCCATGGTAAAAGATTGGCCCCTATTATTGTGCCAGATCTTTCCAATCAAACCATTTCCAGGTCCATTGTTTGCAAACAATCCAATTCCTCCATAAGTTATTGCGTTGGGGCAACCATAAAAAGTCTGGTACAGGGCGCAACTGTCTAACGAAGAAACTGTTGACCAATGAGTAAAGACTATGTACAGTTTTGGGCACTTGTACTTAAGAAGGACATATGGGAGCTCAGAGACGACCTTATAACTATGTATTAATATATAAGGGGTCAATACAGATATTTGTCCCATCATCTATTTATACCCAGGACTGTAACAAGGGGGTGCCCTCTACATCTAGAGGAAAGAAGGTTTCTACACCGACACAGAAGGGGGTTCTTTACTGTAAGAGCAGTGAAGCTATGGAACGCTCTGCTTGAGAACGTGGTGATGAAAAATTCGATAAAAGAGTTCAAGAGGGGCCTGGACGCCTTTCTTGAGAGATACAATAATATATGTTATAATCATTAATAATTTCAAAAGGTTTGTGATCCAGGGATTATACTGATTGCCAGATTGGAGTCAGGAATGTTTTTCCCTTAAATGGGGAAAATTGGCTTCTACCTCATTGTTTTTTTTCCCCTTCCTCTGGATCAACATTGGGGGTTAATAGGCTGAATTGGATACACATTTTTTTTTTTTTTTGGCCTTACATACTACGATACTGTTAACCAAATTAGCTAGCAGCACGCAGCAATATCCTCCAGGATTGGTGTCTAACTGACTATCTTCAATACTACTGAGCTATGTATCGACTACGATTTATCCCAGCCTGACTGCGGAAGAGGCTATCTGCCTTGAAACGCATGTCTTTGCTGGTGTTTTTACTATAAAAGTTATCAATCTTTACTTATTGGTCCTCAACCAGCTATAGGCAGCGCTCCAGGGATAGAGCATAGAAAGAGATACCGTATACTGGTTTTAATGCAAAGTAAGAGGTGAGGAAAATGTAGTATAACTCACCCTAGCCTATACAGGACGGTCCGGCACACCTCAATCCTAGTGGGCTGTAGTAATCAATGGGGTTCCAATAGGTTCATTGATCCTAGCCGGTCAGGCATCCAATCATGTGAAGAGTGCCATTGGGGATTCCGGAATACGGGATAATATGTAAAAAAAAGTATATAATGGTCAGACCATAAAAAAGCTACGGCCATATAAGATGTAATGTGGCCATAGGGTAAATATAAATAGGCAACGTGTTTCGGCCCTATAAAGAGCCTTTTTCAAGCTGCTTAGTAACTTTTTCAATAACTACTTTGTAACTACCTCTATCTGGCAACTATTGAATTCCCTGCTGGACTCCTTCCTGGGAGTATCACCGCTGAGGGGATATTTTGCCTCCATGGATTTAGGGGAGTACTCTTTCTGAGACACCCCTGTGAAGTAAGTCTCTCACTCTTATTTCCCCTCTGATTGGTTTATCCCCTGGAGCGCTGGGGCCTTTTTTATGGTCTAACCATTATATACTTTTCTACTTATTGGTCAAAAGTTTCTTTGTTAGAGGATTAAGCTGTGTAACAGGATTTTTATGGTTGTTCCACGCAATATCCCACGCCCACCCTTGTGGGGAGCCATTCAACTGGTTGGCAGCATCTCTGTTCCAGCTCTCCCTCTTCTCTTTGGTCAGGAACATCAAACTCTCTTAAATGTTAAACCTCTAGTCACCAGCTTAGGGTTGCTCTATACCAGCTCCCCATGGGTTTTTGTCATCCAGTAGTAAAGGAGATGGGACAAACCTAGTTTGGTCTCCCTTTCCTAACAGGTTATCATCATTGTGCCACAAAGTGATGGACTGTATTACAGTGGGTCCACTATATAGCCTAATATTCATTATCCAGTATTAGAAAAGAAGGCTGCATTTTTGCCAAAATTGGCACCATTCTTGTAGATGCACTATGCTGGTATTGCAGCCCAGTCCCATAGAGCTAAGTTGCAATACGATAAACCACTCATGTACAGGAGTGTTTTTGGAAAACATGAAGACCCTTTTTCTCATCCTGGATAACCCACTAGCCACGAGCTGAAATTATGTGAGGCCACCATATAAGACATAGTACAAACCCGTGTTAAACATTCCAATATCTGAGGATGTCATGAAAATCCTTATAAAGTTGTCACAAGAATGTTTTCTACGGTTGGCAGACGATCTATGATTTGCTTAAGGCAAATCTTCAAAATGAGGGTACAAGGAGATTAAGTCACTATAAATATTTTGTAGGGTTGGCAGACAGTCCTGTGCGTTGCTCGAGGGCGAATAAAAAGGCACATTCAGATAAGAAATAAAAGATTTCAGAAAATAAAAAAAGTTTTGCTTCTAGTATACCTACAACTACTACTGGGAAGAAGTCAATTTTTTGAAATATCTTCAAATGCCAATTAAAGAATGCCCAGTCCACGGCGTGCATAATACACAGCTTATTCTGTTCATGTCTGACCCCTATTTGTAGTGGAGGGCACAATCATAATATGTTAGGCCGAAAAAAGACAAATGTCCATCCAGTTCAACCTGTTTCCACCCCCCTTGTTGATCCAGAGGAAGGCAAAAAAAAAACATTGAGGCAGAAGCCCATTTATCCCTTATTTTTTTGGGAAAAAATTCCTTGCCGGCTCCATAATGCCAGTCAGAATAATCAATGGATCAATTTGTTTAATTCCCCCAATGCCAAATAAAAGTGTCCAGTATAGCACGTAGTACAAGCCAGTACACACATTTACACAAATGGGTCATGCTATAGTAAAGCACTTGGTGGCACTGCTGACAAATGTATTGGTTCTTGACCTCAGCAACTTGTATCTTATCCCTTCTTCGAGCCCCTGTAGATTCCTAGTCCTAGAACCTGTGTTCAACTATCAAATTATCCTAAATGCCCCTTTTTTGTGATACCTCCATTGTCCCTCTCTGAGATTTAGCAATGTCCCCCAAGTATACCAGAAATGTCCATGACAAGTTAATACGAGGCAATAAAGTACATGAAATACTGTATAAAGCTAAGTTTTTGTTTTTCTGTTCGTCTTCTCAGATCCCAATCCACGGATGGCATCAGTGACACCTTTTACTCTCAGCACGAATACCACTATTCAGGATAGCACGCTGGTAGAAATGGAGACTATCATACCATCTACTGAGGGTACTGAACCTATCACTCCTAGTGGGGCTACTGAGAACCTCATCCCTGTCTACTGCTCCATTTTGGCAGCTGTTATCGCAGGACTGGTGGCATTCATAGTCTTTAAACGGTGAGTCCTCCTCCTCCTCATACCTTTGCATGAGTACCCAAGCAGTCATCCTCCATAATAGTATAGTACACCACTCCTAATCATGCCACTCAATGCTGTTCTTGGTAGGCCATCTTAGCAGTATTTATGAGGATTATCAAATC
This sequence comes from Eleutherodactylus coqui, assembly GCF_035609145.1. Lineage (NCBI taxonomy): Eukaryota > Metazoa > Chordata > Amphibia > Anura > Eleutherodactylidae > Eleutherodactylus > Eleutherodactylus coqui. Next base: position 31,131,227 of record NC_089849.1, read on the forward strand.
TTGCAAGACCAACTTCACAGTTATTGATCTACAATCTACATGAAAACAAAATGGGCTATGGCTGCATACAGCGCCCATCGGCAATATATGCTTGCCAATGTTTTCGTTGCCATGATTCATAGATGAAGATAGGAAGAAATTCATCTGGCATTAGGGTCAACTTTATATTTGAGTTGATGGGCTAAAAAGGCCATTGTCTTCATGAAATATATCAGGACAAGCCTATTCCATGTGGCCTATTAAGGCATATGGACATCATCAAAGGAAATCCCTTGTTTGGGACTCCCTCTATGAATCAGAGCAAAGAGAGGCACTACAAAGAGTGGTTCCCTCTATGGTGGACTTGGCACAACCATGTTTTGCATGGTCTCTTATTCATCTGAGTGAGTTGAATGCCATGGTGGCTTTATCCTAGAGGAGATGTCCATATAGTCTCTTGAATTCTATTGTATGGCAATGTTGTATGGTACCCATGTGCCTCAGCTCTATGCATTCCAACCTAAATAGGTGGGAATTGTATAAGAAATATGCATCAACAGTAGTGTTCAGTAAACCGAACCAGTAGAACCCTGTTCCGGGTCAAACTTTGCTAAAAGCCTGGTTCGGCATGACCCAGAACTGGGCTTTGAGTGAAGCTCTACTCGAAACAGGGTTTTACTGGTTCAGTTCGCTCAACACTAGTCCAGAAGACTGGTGTGTAACACTGTCTAAAAGTCCTAAAAGCCCTCTCCGAGTGTTATACAGGGCTTTTATGGATCTTCGACAGTGCTACACACCAGTTTTAGTTCAAATTAATTTTCCAAAAGTTTGACGAGGTGGCAGAACCAAACTTTTTTAAAAGTTCACTCATTACTAGTCAAAACTTATTACACTATATTTCCACAGGTGGAACAGCTGTAAACAGAACAAACAAGGGGGTAACAGTCATCCGGTGAACCAGACCCCATCCCCAGAAGGAGAGAAGCTTCATAGTGACAGTGGAATCTCTGTGAATAGTGACAGCACAGCTGAGCAAACTACAGGACACACGCAAGGTATGGAAGATCTGCAAAAACTCATGCTCCAATGGGTGCTATGTAACATTTCATTTTTTTTCCAGCAACAGCACCACCCTGCTCTATAGGCTATATCAGGTATTGCAGCTCACTGCCATTAAAATGAATGGAACTGAGTTGCAATACCAAAGTCAGCCTTTGGATAAGAGTGGCACTGTTTCCTGACATAAACAGATTTTTTTTATTGTAACCCCTTTTAAGGTTATCGACGTATTTTTCTTTTCCTTTTTTAATACACAGTACAATCTCTTCCTCACACCTTACTCCTGACAAGTCATATATTGAGCTTGATATATTGAGAGCCACCCAGAGAAACCCAGCAAGTGAAAACTTGTCACATGTACTGTCTGTAACTCTGCCGCTCGTATAAATGCCTGAATATATCATATTCTTTTGCCTTGTAGGTGTCAAAAAAACTGATTTTATGCCAATGTTTTATTACATTTTCAGTTCACCGAAAGATAAAAAGGAAATTGACATAGCTGTGCATTCACTGAGCGGTGCAGCGGTGTAGAGTTCCTGGGGTTTAGGGTGTTGAACGGAGCCAAGGTTAAAATGAGGGAAATATTAGTGTTACTTTACCAATCTACATAATAAAACAGGAACATATAGTACTCGAGGGTGCGGTAATCCTGATCCGTGAAATCTGGGGACAAATAACCCTCTGTACTCTTATATGAGCTCGGCTACCACCAAGACTGCGTGTAAATTTATTTATAGGATTCTCCGGGAATATATAAACTGGATCAAATTGACTGAGCATTACACGTGCTCATTTGCATACCAAATTTCCCAGAGGAGCATTGCATGGCCTAAAAGTCTCCACACTCCACCTTGGTGGTCTCCACAAGGAGAAATTGTACCTTGCTCGACTTGATTTATACTGTAATATATTTTCATCCACTGACCTCTGGGGCCACCAATGTGCATAGGAGGGGAGTCTTTGCTCATATAGTCCTATCCATAAATTTGGGATATAGCCATTGATCCCTATAGAAGTATGCAACCTCCATTGATGAACATGAGTAAACTATATAATGCCACCCACTCCTGCATAAGAAGGTGGGGTGGGCATAATGAAATAGTTGATATGATTATTTAGTACACTTATCTATTAGAAAAAATGAAATGGAGAGGGGCTACAAAGAGTGGCTTTCTCTCTGGAAAATGAAACTAAAAGCAGAAAAATTGGGCAAATGGCGCAGCTCTTAAAGCGAAAGATGGGCTCTTGTTTGGCTGGAGAAATTGAGGGTCATCTTCTTCTGGATAGTGTGTTCCATCCAGCTATTCTGAGGGAAGGGATGTGTCCCAAAAATGCATCAATGTGCTGGTTTTCATGTTCAATGATGAGGAGTCAGGTTATTATCCTGGTCTCAAGAGCTTATATTTCGCATTAAGAGCTGCGCCATTTGCCCAGTATTTCTGCTCTTAGTTTAATTCTCACACACCCATCCACTCATCGAGGCATCCACCGGGTGGGCAGCACCTCATATATTGGGTTTATTGTTTACCCACTTCACAAGAATATGTAGCATTGTGTTACTAATCTTCTAAACTTCTATTCTTTGGGTATCTTCACCCACTTCTGCACTCTCTTTGTTTTCTCTTGGGATGACCAGGCAAGTCCATATATTACATAGATAGCCCATTGATTTCAACAAAAATGTGTGTAATACCTCATTCCCTTGTGGTGACACTGGAGGATAATTGAACACTTGCTCACAGTTTGCAGCGGATTGGTGGAGGTTATAGTAGAAGGACTTGTGATCTGCTTATCATCTGACAAAAAGGGTTTATTTAAAATGGGCAACCACTTTAATTCTAGCTTAACTGTGTTTCCTACTTCTTACTAACGTAGTAAGCAGAATCAGACTACATTGGGTTAGTTTGTAGTCTGTAACCATGGAGACACAAAGGTCTCCATAGAAGCTGTAAACACAAATGGTGGAAATTTTCTATGCCAGAACGTTTTGCAGTTTCTTCATGTTTTTAAACATCAATAAAAGAATAAGCTTTTGTGAAGGTGGACATCCCCTTTAAGCAGTTAACTGAATTGTACTGATACCTTCTTCCATTATAATTTTCTATTCTTTTCTTCAGGCAAGAATGATCTTCACCTATACAATAACCTATCACCACATAAGCAAGAAGAGGTGGAGAAACTTCTGAGCGGGTCTTTGGACCAGACTTGGAAAAATCTGGCTGGAGAACTTGGCTATCAGGATGAGATCATAGACACTTTTACAAGAGAGGAGTTTCCGGTACGAGCGCTGCTCTCTGACTGGTCCAGCAAGGACTGCGCCACCACTGACGCTCTGTATTCAGCTCTACGCAAAATTCAAAGGGAGGATATCGCCCAGAGTTTGTACAGCGACTCTACTGCTACCTCACCAGTGTAATCAAGACGTAATGGGACAGAAAGATGTTCCATGTTGAAATGTTTCAATGGAACATTCCGCACGAGATGTGAAGGAAAGTTTGCCCTTTGCCCCTCAAAATCCCCCCAGCTACCCTTTTTACCCAGTATTAACGGACAATCCGTCTGCACTGAATCATAATTTTCAGTATTGTGGTGTGTAATATTCTCTATGGACCTTTCATGTCCTGTATCTCCAGGTTTCTCACTGTGATGGACCATAAGACTTTGGGATGATAAGGAAACGTGAACTATGAATCTTCAAGACGTTGCTTTGAGAATTCAAAGGTGCACCCACCTTCTTCTATAGTCAGTCTTTTTTATTTTAATCTACAGTTTTTCATTGTTTTATAGGCCTCGATTGGTGACCCATTCCCTTCCCTCCAATAACCCAAATGGCTGCTACCCTATGGAGAGTTTGTCGACTGGGTGCTGTCACAGTACTTCAAAAGAATCTTACGATTGTATCTCACTCAGATGGACCATATTTAACCCAAAGATTATGACCGAACATTGAAAAAGATATCTCCCAGAAACACCCACCCAACGTAGAGGAAGTCATTTTGTTTAAGCCAACAGGAAGCCCTTAAGGTTACTAGCAAGAAGTAACAACTTGGGCATGTTGTATGTCAAGACTTGTCATCAGTTCCTCAACTGGTAGCCTTCACTGTGTAGGGAATGGGTGCACTGTAAACTTTGCAAAAGGATATTACTTTTAATTCAGATACCATACATGATGTCCAGTGTGCTACTATTAGATGACTTAGCCATAGTTTCGGGAAACCCGGAAAATTACCAAAGTTGTACTACACCATAGGCGTGTGCATTGGACCACCAGTATTCATGTGGACCAATATCTAGAGTTTCTAGGGATCAAACATGAAGCCTTATTAACCCATAAGGACTTAGACTTGTGTATATGTAGACCATCAATTGGGACAGCCAGCAGAGCTCAAGCTAGTATTATTGCCAAGTACCTAGATGTATACAAAGCCATGACTATCATCAGGCTCCTAGACAATCATCCATAGTGGTACCAATGAAATACCCACTATACTTAGTACACTATACCATAGTACCATGCCATATCAATGCACTCTAATGCAAGTATTGTATAAAAGTAGCTTTTTTTCAATCCTAAGGTTATGTTCCCAATAACGACTACATCCCCACATGTAAAATTTGAAGTCCAATTATTGATGGCAGCCTCTTAGATCCCCGGATCATGTATCATCTAGTACATTCTACTTACTAAACATGTCTAAAAGTGTTCCTGTCAACTACAGTGCTTCTTATGAACCCTGTTGACATCCAAAAAGCATGTGCCTCCAAACTATGTTGTACCTACTACCTGGTGAATTGTTGGGTACTAACTTCAAAAACATTAAGAGACGCAATTATCATGGCCTCCTTCAAATAAAATGTGGAACTAATAAATGAAGCTAATATGACACCATGTTATGTGACACAAATCTCATAAATTACTAGGATCCGTTGGCTGTCATCCGTATGTGCGGTCAACTACAGCCTTGTTATATAGCAATCCTATAGACAGCCATCTTCAATACCTCCAGACTGTGACACACTCAGGGATAAAATGGACAGATATAGCACGTTCCATACATAGAATGGACCAGATACTAGTGAGAAGTCTTACATATATCAGGGTAACCCTCTTATTGCTAGATACTCCCCCATTACACAAACAATAGCCAACACAATAGACACTAATGCAAAATGGTGTCCATAATAAAGTTTTCATTACCCATTGTAACTAGTCATTTGAAATGTCTGTTCCTGGAAGAAAACATTTTTAAACTTTTTCTAATCTTGGAAAACCCTGCTAAATGGGGTTATCCAGCTTTAAATATCCTCAGGATAGGACATCAATAGCTGACCAGTGGGAATTTGCCATCCCGTACTCCCGCTGATCAACTAATGATCCCTGCCTGGCTACTGCTTCAGTGTACAGAGCCGGAAGAAGACAGCTCCATACATTGTGCAGTGGCCTAACATGGTATTGCCATCACAGGCCCATTGAATGGTGAAAAGTTGATCGTGAGAGTCCCAGGTGGCGGACCGTCACTGATTAGCTATCGATGATCTATTTTGAGGATAGGTCATTAATAATTTAGAGCTTGAAAACCTCTCTAAAACTCCTTTAAAATCCCTCAAACCAATGGCAGTTAGAATCTGGTTGGTTGTTATTGGTAACATCAGTTTTTCTTATGCATCAATTCTCTCTGTGTCTCCATATATAATGTCAAAAACATATAGAATGTGCTTCCTGCTTCAGTTATGTGATTAGGAGGACCTAAAGGGAAAATGGACCATTAGTCTACAATCCTATACCACCCTCAAATCCTCTAAGATAGTATCAGTCAGTTTCAAATTCTGTTTCCCACATATGGTAAGATCTACTGGTTCCTGAATTGGCCAGCTTGGTAGATTGAGTAGTCCAGTTCTTCAAGGACACCAGTTGGGTTCTGATTAGAACCACTTTTTTTGGTGCAAGGTTTAGTCAAGACTAGGTGGTTACTCTTGGTATTAGATTTTACTAACTGTTAGTATTGACCTACATTCCAAACAAAACCTAATATACCAAGATTTCTTGCTTTTCTTACTTAGTGTAGCTTCTATCTTTAGACAAAATAGCTTTTACTTCTACGGAAACGCACAAGGTGTTGTTGGTCCCAACAATAGCCAAAAGCCAAATCATAGGTTGTTCTCAAGATTTCCACCCAAAAACAAAACGTCACTTTGAACAAGTCCTTGCCATGGTGCTCTCACTCTTTGTCTTCCATGTATTTAGCTGTCCTACAAGATTTCAGGAACATTTGCAGCTAAGTATATATGAGACATGGACCCATGAAGCACAAGATAGACACTTCCACCAGGTAGACCTCTTGAGTCATACCACTGATGCCGTTAATCGAAAGGATATGTTGGACACTTCAAGGATGTTGAACGAATAGTCTAGTAATGGAATGGTCTCACCCAAAATTGCCTTGAACCCATGAAAAGTATCTAATAAGAACTTTTTGGGGAACTTAAAGCCACCATACTCAAGCTCCGCCAAACTTCCTATCATAACTCTGATGTGCTGTCCACTGTATTCTAGATTTTCTATTGTACATAGAGCAGGTATTATAGGTAATAGGTACCTCAAACACTGTGGTTAATTGCATTAAAAAGTAACTTGAGAAATCTGATAGCAAACAGGTCTGTGAAAACCTAGTAGACAATATTGAGCATAAGCCATATACGTAACTGCTTCGTGTACTCTGTTATCATAATGACTTCCCCTCGACCTCTGTCTCTCTCCTTATGTGTTCTGGCAAAGAGTCCTCTGGTGATTGCAACAATGCAGATTCAAGGGATTAGAAAAACATGGCTACTTTCTAACAGAAACAGCGCCACACTTTTCAATAGGTTGTGCCAGGTATTGCAGCTTTATTGAAGCAAATGGGGCTGAGTCGTGGTACCTCACAAAATCTGTGGACAGGGGTGCGCTCTTTTTAAAAGGAAGCAGCCCTGTTTTTCTAACCCTGCACATCCCTTTTAATGACAGGTATGACTTGAAGTCATGATTTGCACTGTGAGCCCAGTTTTTCGGAGCTATATAGTTGGAACACTTTGCCAAATATCCGCTCCTTTGGCTTTTTGCATGTGTTGCAATTAGGCATTGGAAGGGTTAGGTTACAAGATCGTATAAGCCAAAGTCACTTGGCCCAAGCATACAACGATTTTCAGATATCCTTAGGCTAATGGAGTAATGCTTAGGGGAGCAATGAAGAATTGCAATAGATCAATTCATTCAGCCGTATCAGCGGTATCGGCTAAAGCACTTAGTCAGAGGTCATAACCTTTCTATCCCGACCTGTGAGGTCAGAGGTCATTTTTTGGGCCTAGTTACCATTATTTAATATGAAACACAACAAATAATGTGCCTTTATTTTACTATCTATGTTGTCTTTTCTGTAACAAATCCTAATTGCAGCATTTTTGCTATTTTAAAAAAAATAATAATTTTTTAGAGCACTTTTTATATAAATATCTAAAATTGTTGGAATTTTTTTCTTTTGTTAATATTGTTTGTTATGGTTCTGCCGTTTTCTCTGCATTGATTTTGTTAAAATTGTAAATAGTTGATGTTTTATTCTGTGATAAGCCTAAACCCCTCCCCTCCCCCGTCGCCGCCAGACCCATGTAAAATAATTTGACTGAGAATTAAAAAATGAACATAATTATTACAGAAAATCCCTTGTGCCTCCTTTTTAGGGCGATTATTATGTGTTTGAATTGTGTTTCAGAGCTGCATGCTTTTGGATATGGCAAGTAGAAGGCAGCATGATAGATAGATAGATAGATAGATAGATAGATAGATAGATAGATAGATAGATAGATAGATAGATAGATAGATAGATAGATAGATAGATAGATAGATAGATAGATAGATAGATAGGAGATAGATTGATGGATAGATAGATAGATAGATAGATAGATAGATAGGTAGATAGGTAGAGAGATATGAGATAGATAGATAGATATGAGATAGATAGATAGATAGATAGATAGATAGATAGATAGATAGATAGATAGATAGATATGAGATGGATAGATAGGAGATAGATAGATAGATAGATAGATAGATAGAAGATAGATAGAGAGATTTGAGATAGATAGATATGAAATAGATAGATAGATAGATAGATAGAAGATAGATAGAGAGATTTGAGATAGATAGATAGATAGATAGATAATAGATAGGAGATAGATAGATAGATATGAGATAGATAGATAGATAGATAGATAGATAGATAGATAGATAGATAGATAGATAGATAGATAGGAGATAGATAGATAGATAGATAGATAGGAGATAGATAGGAGATAGATAGATAGATAGATAGATAGGAGATAGATAGATATGAGATAGATAGATAGATAGATAGATAGGAGATAGATAGATAGATATGAGATAGATAGATAGATAGATAGATAGGAGATAGATAGATAGGAGATAGATAGATAGATAGATAGATAGATAGATAGGAGATAGATAGATGGATAGATATGAGATAGATAGATAGGAGATAGATAGATAGATAGATAGATAGATAGATAGATCGATAGATAGGAGATAGATAGATAGATAGATAGATAGATAGATAGATAGATAGATAGATAGATAGGAGATAGATAGATATGAGATAGATAGAGAGATAGATAGGAGATAGATAGATAGATAGATAGATAGATATGAGATAGATAGAGAGATAGATAGATATGAGATAGATAGATAGATAGATAGATAGGAGATAGATAGATAGATAGATAGATAGATAGATAGATAGATAGGAGATAGGTAGATGGATATGAGATAGATAGACAAAAACATAGATATTACATAGATAGATAGATATGAGATAGATAGATGGATATGAGATAGATAGATATGAGATAGATAGATAGATAGATAGATAGATAGATAGATAGATAGATATGATATAGATAGATAGTTATGAGATAGATAGATAGATAGATGGATATGAGATAGATAGACAAAAACATAGATATTACATAGATAGATAGATAGATAGATAGATAGAGTGTGTATTATCATTATTGAAAATGAAATTCGGAGCAGAAATCCAAAGTTCAGCCTCATATTCCTGCTGTGGAAAATGGGACAAATCCATTTCAAATTTTTCCAAAATGGATTTTGCCCCTGTGAACAAGGCCTAAAGGTCTGAACACATGAAGTGGGTGCACTCCCAAAACTTCACTGTGTATCTACTGTAGCTCTACCAAATAGTGCAGTTTTTGTTAAGAAACTCCCCATGTTTCCCACAGATTTCACCCTTATAAATCGGCATCACTTCTCCATTTCCGAGTGGATTTTGTGCAGATGAGGTTTTGTTTTGTGTGAATCGCATCCCGTTCGCTGCTACTATAAATGCTGGGGATTTTCTGCACTGAATTTCGGCATGGAAAATTCTTAGCACACCCTACTTGTGCTGCCATACCCTTAGGCCACAACCATGGACGGCACCATATATATTTACCAATGAGCCTCATGTTACTTGCCACAGCCCTAGAGGAGCCTTTGTACTGGATATATAACCCACACCTGCACACCATTAGGGTGCTTTGTCGTTAGTGCTAACGAGCAGTTTACAGACATCCTCGCATGTTCTAGAGCAGTGATTTATATGAAGGAAAATCTGCTAAGATGTTGTAATAAGTGGCAGTCGGCTTTTATGGGCCGAACTGAAATCTATGTGCTCATATTTATATGAAGTTAACTCCTTTAATAGAGTGTATTATTTTTCTCCTGTGTATATTACATATTTGCGCAGTCTTCCGGTACAGAAGCATTACATTCCGATCCCAAACTCACCTATTAAGGCCCACGTGGCTATAAGAATGCAGAGATAGTAGTCCGTTCCGAGCCCTAGTACCTAAGGGGACACCAGTATTATAAATGGCATATGATAGGTGAGGGGCTTTATTACATAGTTTGCATTGGGGCTGAGGACCTTCAGGTTACGTCTCTGATGCCAGTTACGCCCAAGACCATCTGAATGCAGCCTTTCCATAAATATGAACACCTTTTGGAGGTTAGACCCATATACATTGATGTGCCAAAAGTCATAGGACAGGAGCTAATACTATGTTGGACCTCCTCTAGCCCAGCAATGTTCAGCAACTCAATATGGCATTAATTCCACAAGTGGATAAAAGACATCTGGAGGGATGTTGAGCCATGCTTCCTGGGAAGCCACCCACAGCTCTGTGGTATTAGTAGGTGCAAATGGACCTCTCCAACACATCCCATAAAAATGATCCCATAAAATCCTCGATTGGGCTGAGGTCGGGCGAATGTGCATGGCACACCATTCATAGCAACTCTCAAGGTGGCTCCTTGAACCAATTCTGGATAACTTGGACCCGATGGCACGGTGCATTATCCTGCTGGAATAGACTATCATTGTAGGGTATATGAAGTCCATGAAGGGCTACAAATGGTCACCTAGCACTGAAACATAGCAGGCACCAGTCAATGACATGGTTAGGTGGAACATTGAACCGAAGTCATGCCATGAGAACACACCCTACACCAATATGGAACCACCACCAGCCTGAAAAGTGTCTTGTTGTCAACTGGAGTCTATGCCACACACAAACATTACCATCAGTCTAAAAAAAACTGGTACTATGACTCATTGGACCATGCCACATATTGCCAGTCCTCTAGGGTCCAGGTAGCAACCTCACGAGCCCAGGTGTGATTTCTACCAGAGTCGCTTGTCTGTTTGCATGGACAATTCTAGCCGGATGCTGCTGGTCGCAATTATTAAGCACTAAGCCACTGCACAGTCCACTATGGGTGGTAATACCTTCTATGATGTATTCCTCATACACACATGACATTGTGGATCAAAGAGTGTTAAATGCCCACACAACTTCAGAAATGGAATATCCCATCCATCTGGCACTCACTATCATGTCTTCTTTGATCTCTGATACATTGCCTTGCCACTGATCAACCTCACTCACAAGATATCATCTCACAACTTATACAGGTGTCGACATTCTCAAGCCACTTTACAATCAATTAACATACTGCTATCCCATCACTTTTGGCATGTAAGTGTACTTAGAGAGCCCAGCAATCACAGACCATTCATTAAGAAGAACTGGTGTCTCCTAGGTTTGTACTAATAAGTTGAACATCTGGAAGACGTTTACAATTCACATTTCCATACTAACACTGTTTTTACTGGTGTTGGAATTGGCTACTGGGGGGAATATTGTGTTTTCGAGTGAGGTTACTAATGAGACAGCTTTTAGCTTGCATGTTGCTATTACCGTGTAATCCCAGATAAGCAGAATGCATAATAAGCAAGTGGGTTTTAACATCTTAAGAAGCTCATTTAATAAAGGCAAAGGATGCAAAATCATGATGCATTTAGTTTCGCACTACTGCACCTATTGCTGTGCCAAGGGTATGTTTGGGCGTAAACTCCGCTGGCACAACCGCTGGCAGGACTGTGGGCCAGACGGTGAATACATAATCTGCGAAGCTTTCTCTAGTATGACTTTTATACTGACCTCTTCATGAATGATGGGGGTGTAACAATTTCTACCCCATAAGACCATCCATGCTCAGGGGCGTAACTATAGAGGATGCAGGGGATGCTGTTGCACCCAGGCCCAGGAGCCTTAGGGGGCCCATAAGGTCCCTCTTCTCCTTATAGGAAGCCCAGTACTATGAATAAAGCATTATAGTTGGGGGCCCTGCTACAGGTTTGCATTAGGGCCCACGAGCTTCAAGTTACGCCTCTGACCATGCTCACATGTATTTGGCCAATCTGTTGTGTAATCTGACAGGAATGTATGAATTCATATACGCTGATGGCTTTGATGAGGTTGTTTTTTTGGGCCCACTATGGCACACAGGGAATATCATCAATAAGGTCTACCGGGTCCTTTGTGAATCATCCCATCAGAAATAAACCCTAGTGGCAAGCAATTAGCTTCAAAGTTATCTCCAAATGGAGTTGCATGGCTTCAGTGAGCGCTGCATTGATTGGCTGAGTAGAGCTCTCTGAAGCAATCAGAGCCATCGCTTCCTGGAGGCGGGATTTATGAATGCCGCATCCAGAAAGTGAGCTTCTTTCAGCGTCCGAGGAGTTCAAGAAGCGCTGCAGAGCTACAGAGAGCAGCAGGAGGAAGTCTACCTAGGGCTTATTTTCAGGGCAGGGCTTATATTTCAAGCCCCCCCCCCCCCCCCCCGTCCTTTCAAAAATCATGAAAAGTTAGGGCAGGGATTATTTTCGGGGTAGGTTTTAGTGTCGGGGGAAACACGTTAATTATGTAAGGCGCCAAAATTTAACATCGTTCAATAGCATTAACTCTTCAGCATGTTACAGGAATTGTTGTGTTACAACCCTTTTAGGCACTCCCAGAACATCTAAGACCCCTACCCTGGCCAGAAATTTTTGTGTATAACAGAACTGGGAAGAAGAGGGCACTCATGGTTGGTACCAGTAACCACCTTTCTGGATTTAGGTCTTTTGCAGTGATTCTCTAGCTGGGGGTCCAGCAGCACACTCTCAGCTTCCAACACAGCCCTTTCTCTCTCAGCATATCACACTTGGTACAAAGCTCTCGGTAATAGGCACTCATGGAGGCCCTCGGGAATACTTTCGGCAGTCAGTTGTCAGTTGAGCTCAGTAGCACTCGGTATATTGCTTGCTTTGGAAGCATTTGGTCCTTCATTTTTGCTGTACAGAACCTAACCTTCTGCCCAGACCACTTTCAGCAACATTACTCTACTTGCAGACTCGATGGGGCTGTTCTGCGGTCAATGCTGCGCTCTGTGACGGCAGCCTCTGCCACTTCAATAGGCTGGCTGGCTGGCTGTGTAGGACTATCTGTTGCATCACAGTCTTTCCATAAAACTGCTCTGTCACTCTTCTTTTTACATCCTTCCCTGCTCTACCGAATCCTGACCTTTCCTTCGCTAGGAGGGGGTGGAGCTACAGTCCAGGGGCTTTGATTTCAATATGGTCTAGGTTCATATATCCTCTTTCAAGATGGCTACCACTGAAAATTCATGTGAGAGGACATGGCCAAAGACCCTTTCCATTGCTGTCTGGCTGCTTACTGTGTATCAGAGCTGAACTCACTTGTATCATGTGATCTCCCAGGAAGGTCCTTAAACACAAGTTTAGCCATATAAAGTCAGACATATCAATAGCGTTAAGTCCTTGCACAATATACTCGTAGAGATTAAATTCAAAGGCATTAGCACTGTTGGTTAACCCGACCTTCTTTGCCAATATAGTGTCTTCAGCATGCATGATATCATATCCAATGTCTGTGTGATTACAGGGCGTTCATGTCCATAGAGACGTACCAGGCCTTCATACGACTGAAGGTGCCTTGACTATATACTTTACTAAATGTCATTTGACAGTTCCTAAGAAATTCATGTAAAATTTGGCAACCATTGGCCTGATTCTATTGATTTCATTAGGCTCTGTTGACATAATAGGAGCTGAAAATGATATGACTATAATGGATTCCATCAGGTTATCATCATGATGACCCAACATTTTAGTGAAAAAAATTTGCTGTGCTATATTGTCTGGGTTTTGGCAGGCTCTGTGACTGAGCCTCCAACGCAGGTGTAAACAGTACCTTGCACAGCCTGCATTAGGAGTAGCAACTTGGATTCTGCATTGGAAGCAGCAATTAGTACTCCACTGATTGAACTGCAGAGCTATCATGGGGTCTTACATAAGTAATTATAATAATGTCCCCTAAAGAAAATGGGGGTTCTTTACTCAGTCCGACATTTCACACGTTAGTCCAGTAAAGGCACGGCCGGTTTATGAGCGACAAATGTATTAAGAGGTGAAAGCTTCTTAATTAGAGATGAGCGAACGTGCTCGTTTAGGACAATTACTCGATCGAGCATCGCTTTTTTCGAGTAACTGCCTACTCGGGCAAAAAGATTCGTGGGGCGCTGGGGTGGAGCGGAGGGTAGCAGGGGGGAACAGGGGGGAGCTCTCTCTTTCTCTCCCCTCCCCCACTCCCCCCCCCCCCCCGCTCACCCCCGGCGCCCCCCGAATCTTTTCGCCCGATTAGGCAGTTACTCGAAAAAAAGCGATGCTGGATCGACTAATTGCTCTGAACGAGCACGTTCGCTCATCTCTATTCTTAATGCATTTGTTTCATCTGGTCACACCTCTATGTAAGGGACCCACCCTAAAGGGGTTAATGTTGCCATGAAGAGAACTAGGTAAATGTGCCAAAAATTGCGCCAGGATCGCTGCATGAACCAAAATTAGGTGTGTCGGGACTGAGCATGCTTACTGGACGCTATGTAGCTGCATAGTGAGTTGAGCCGATGCTAGACAGAGGAAGAGGAAGCTGCTGGCTGCGAGGAGAAGATGCACATTGCTTGTAAGAAAGAGGCTAGAGAGGGGGGAAAAGCAATACTGAGGTCCACAAGACTGAGCCTAAGGGAGTTGGAGGCGACGCTCTGCAGACTTGCATCAAACTGTAAGTGAGGCTGACCTCAATAAAGATGCGCGCACCAGCAGGGTTAAGCAATAGTTAGCCAGCAGGTCTGCTGCACGGGACAGAGTTACATTGAAGGAATTGAACTGTCTATCGGTTTTCATTTCTCAAGTCTCTGTTCATGCGAGCCTGAGATAAAGAAAATATTGCAAGTAGGTTCTGTAATCTGTATTTCTATGACACAGTATTGCTGGTAGTAGGGTGTTAACAATATTACTTGGAATGTACTATTACGAGTTAGTTGATAACATGTTGTGAACCGAAGGTGAAAGTTCAGTTAGTTTAATCATCATCATTATATCATTTATCCCGATTTCTGTGTTCTAAGATGAATATTCTTGGTTTTGGTTACTCCCTCTGCTGCGTTGTATCCTGAATCCTGTATCGCTACACCTCACCTGTGACATCTGTGCACCAGGTGAAAACCTTCCCACCTAGGAGCTGCAGTAGGTTTTTGAATTGTTTACGCGAGTATCTGGTGTATTATAGTACACTAGGTAATATACCCTGCGTTGCACAGAAATCTTACGAATATCAGTCCAGGAATATCCAGTGGGGAATATACAGTCCGGGAATATCCAGTGGGGAATATACAGTCCGGGAATATCCAGTAAAGTGGGTCACAAAAATGAGTCCTGCACCCACTCTTATGAAAGGTGTCCAAAACAAAATGTGTGTTGCCCATAACAACCCATCACAGCGCAGCTTTCATTTTACCTTAGCAGTAGAAGAAATAGCAACCAATCACTGTGCAGCTTTCATTTTACCTCAGCTGTGTAAGAAATGAAAGCTGAGCTGTGATTGGTTGCTATTGGCAACAAAAATTGCAGAGGATGTCCGTGAGTTTTCGATTTTAAATTCCGCCAGTATTCGTCGCCTGGTGCTGAAGAACGCTCATGCTAAATGTCACTCAAATCGGACCAGAACTGAGGGGTTGTAGACGACACAAACAGATTTAGCATTTTATATATAAGACATGACAGGCCATGGTGGCCACGCCCCCTAAAGCCCTGCTCACTTTTTGAAAAAGTGTCCGGATGTGGCGAACGTGGACGCCAGAATCCTGGTCATGATAGATAAGTCCACATGTAACGGGGATTTATGCAGTTCCCTAAGGCTGCGTTCATACGTGGCATTTTAGTTGTGGGTAGCAAAAAAAACGTACGCGGTTCTATAACAATACATGTGGGTTTATTAAAAAAAACGCATGCATTTTTTTAAATGTGGTTTTTAATAGCGGAAGAACTGCAATTAAAAAACGTCCACAGGAAGTCCATGTGTGAACGCAGCCTTTTAATGTGGCATCTGTCTTCCCAGTATACGGACGTATGCGTTTTTGTGCGCACCTCAGCGCAACGTATTGCGCTATGAACAATATTTTTTTGTGTGTGTGCATTTTGGCGCATTTTACTGTATTTTTGCGCAGCAGACAAACACGTCCAGATTTAAATGGCTATCTAGCCTAATGAGTTCCCAATGTGTTTTTTTTCACTGAATTGCGCAACCTACTACGCCTCTGTGCAGGCATTGCATGCGCATTTGCGCACTCCCATAGACTTCTCTCCTTTGGTGCGTATATTTATATTTTTTCTAAAACGGAAAATGTGTAGGAACCCGTTGACATCACTGGTCTCTCTTCCCTTGCGTATTGCGCAAGCAAATTTTGCATTCGCAAATATGCCCGTGTGAAGGAGCCCTTATCGAGTATGAGAGTATTCGCAAGCGACTAGCGCTGTAATCTTCCTCGCCGTCGCCCTGTACTAAAAATGGCGCTATAGCTGTGAGATAAAAGAAATCTACTATCCATCGCAGCCTTTGTGTAGATGTTTTGTCTGCCTGGCGGCGGCGTGGCTGAGAATCTTCGCCTTCACGGAATATCTGCATGTCCTCCAGACGCCGCGGTTATGGCTGATGCTGAGAAGGTAACTCACGCAGAGGTTTATCGACAATGAACGCCGTGTGGGACTAGAAGAGATTGTTCTTTGATCCTCTTATGTAAAATGAAGACGGGTCTAATATGTTGGGGTTGGAAAGCGAAGCCTTGAGTCGTGTCCATGGCAACCTAAACCAGGCCTAGCTGAGCAACTAGAGGCCTTTGGCGGTAGTCATGGCAATGGGAGAACGTGTCCTGCTCCTCGGTGAGGGGGGGGGGGACCTCAATCCTGGATTCTCCGTCTCGGTGTCATGTTTTTCAAGTTGTGCTGTAAGTTTCGTATTAACGCTTTGATGCTTGGAAAGATGACATTTTCCTGCCATCGCCTCTCCATTTCTTCCGATATCACACAGGCGGCCCCCAAATTCTCACCTTTTATCGGATTCGACCTAAAATTCTTCGGGTATAGGCACACAAGACGCAAATGTTTTGGAATTGCGTACGGAAAATCCACAGTATTTGCAGTTGAAGCGAAGCAAATGCGATTTTAAGGCCTTATTCACACAGGTGAGTGCGAATGCGATCCGTGAAAAAAAGGACCATTTTTTCGTGCAATTTTCAGGTGTTTTTGTTTGTTTTTTTTCAACGAAAGAGTCATTTTTTTTTTCTGTGCGCTAATAAAAGGAAAGTGACCCTTCCTACTTCTATGCCCTTTTATGGTTCCCATAGTTACATACGTGAAAAAGGAATCGCATCATGCAAGTGCATTCAATTTTTCTTTAACCCACCCTTTGACTTGAACAGGTAATTTTCATATGAGAATTGAAGCAATGGCTTCACACGGGCGTATGCGTTTTGGCGCACGCCTCAGTGCAACATACTTTTTGCGGTAGACGAAGATGCCTTAATTTAAATGGCTATTTAGCCTAATGAAGTCAAGATGTGTTCTTTGTCCTGCGGAATTGTGCAGCCTATTGTGCATCCCGTTGCGTATTGTGCACGTTTTTGCGCGCCCCCTATAGACTTCTATAGGGACCTTTGGTATTTAAATGCGCAGGAAATAGAGCATGTTCAAATTTTTTGCTAAATCAGAATATGTATGCGAGCTCACGGATAGTCTATCTTCTATTCTCTGTACATTGCGCCCATAAATTTTACGCGTGCAAAAACACTTGGAAATACACCCATGTGAGCGCAATTGTGTTTGGTTCAGCGCAGTGAACGAGGTTTGATGCGGTAGATTTGCGCATGTATCAGCGCATAGTACTGTGCTTTTTGCGCCACAGAGCCTGTTCACATGCACATGCGACACACCCTGCCGTCATTTAAAAAGCTATTTAGGCCTCGTTCACACGGGCGATAAAGTCGTGCAATTTTGTCGCATTGTGACAATGCTACAAATCGCATGTGTGTAAAGCCCATGCTTTCCTATAGGTTAATTCACACATGCGATGTTTTGGAGTGTGAGATAACCAGACACAAAAACCTCACGGATCCGGCGATATGTACGTGACTCATGAGGCTTTGTAGCCCATGTTTCCTTATGAAGCCTTCCTCTCTGTTGCATCGCACCGCACAAAAATCACGTTTTTGTGCGGTGCGATGCAACTTTCACAATAGGAAATCCTGACTGCAGGAAAAATTTTTAAAAAACACATACATCACCTTAGAAGCGCTGTCAGCCTGGCCACATCTTCTCCTAGTCTCCAACACTATTCTTCTTCATCTCTTCTGGCCGGGGATTGAAAAAACCCCGCTTCCTTAGCCAATCACAGCCAGCGCTTGATGAACCAATCACAGCCATTCATTGAGTGCTGCTCTGATTGGCTAAGCGTCAGCCAATCACATCCAGCGCTTCCAGGAGGCAGGGATTTTTCAATCCCCGGTCAAAGGGGTCAAGAACAGTGTCAGGGACCGGGAAGCTGCAGACAGCGCTTCTAAGGTGACGTACACTTATTTTTTTCTGCAGCCAGGGCTTATTTTGGGGGTAGGGCTTATATTTCACGCTCCCCCACCCGAAAATCCTCGCATGTGGTGCTACAAAGTCGTAGACCAGCAACGTGTCACCCGTGTGAACTAGGCCTTAGTCTAATGAGGTACAGATGTGTTCTTTTTTCCATGGAATTGCACAGGTTATTGCGCATCCCATTGCACATTTTGCGCACCTCCCATAGACTTATGTTGGGACTTTTTGGTACGCAAATGTGTAGAAAGATAGAGCAGATTTGACTTTTTCTCTCACGTCCAAAATTGGGAAATGAGAATGAACCCATTGCACTCAATTAGTTCTATTCTCTGTGTATTGCGTATGTAAATTTTATGTGTGGTTGAATACTGGTCAGCGTGCTCATGGCAAGGCAACATATCGGAGTGTGAGTGAGGCGTGACAGTGGGCACGATACGGGTGAGATAGTCCACTTCTAAAGTTGTGTGGACATTCCTCGATCCACAGTATCACAAGTACTGGGAGTACGTCATGGAAGGCGTTACCACCCACAATGGACATTAGAGTGGCCACTCACAGGTGCCTAATAATTGCGACCAACGGAGTTGGCTAGAAATGTCCATGTGAACATACAAGCACCTCCGGCAGTATTCACATCTACATTCAATGCAAGAGGCCCCACACACCCCCAGGCCAGTGCAGCATTCTTTAGCTTCCATGGGATTTGGGAGCACAAGACCCACCAGAGGGCCTCTGTTAACACCAAGACACTGGATACAGCACCTCACCTGGGCTCGGGAGGTTGGTAAGTGGACCCTAGAATATAGCAGTGGGGTCCAATAAGTCACTGTACCAATTGTTTCCGGCTGATGGTATGGTTTGTGTGTGGTGCAGACCCTCTGAAGCCATGGACCCCAACTGTCGCCAAGCTCTGTGCAGGCTGGTGGTGGTTCCATACTGGTGTATGGTATGTTCTTAAGGCATAGGTTGGGTCTACCGGTCTGCCTAAACACATCATTGACCGAGGGCTGCTACATTCCACTGCTTGGTGACCATTTGCCCTTCATGGACTTCATGTACCCCTACAATGATGAGATACTGCAACAGGATAATGCATTGGGCCATTGGGCACAAGTTGTCCAGAATTGGCTGGAGGAGCATTCTGGAGAGTCCCTACAAATGGTGTAGCCTGCGCGTTCACCCAACATGAGCCCAGTCAAGCATTTATGAGATGTGGTGGAGAGGTCCAACTGTAGTGACCTAGATTGTCACTACATAAAGAATATGTGCATAGTTTATTTTATTACTTATGTTTCTTTTGTTAATGTATAGATTTTATCTATGTGTGTATACCACTTTAATTTACCCTTGATATATTGGATTTGGTGATTGGAGGACCAACAACTCCCAGTTACAGGATAGTCTAGGCCCATGTCTAGCCCCTGAGCTCTATGTTCAGGGGGGACTTAGATTCTATATATAGCCGCACCCAATTTCCAGAAAGTTCAGTCTTGAGGAGTAGTAGGAGTAAACAAGTCAGAGAGAAGCAATCGCCGGGCTAGAGAGTCTATTTAATTGTCTGGAGAAAGAAAGGTATAGTGAAGAGCAGGAGAAGATTAGGATAAGGAAAGTTAGAGAAAGAAAGAAGATAATAAAGGAAAGTTAGAAGTCAAGCAAATCTATTCCCCACATCTGACGGGAGGTCCTGGATACCACACAATTTATAGGGAGCGGTATCACAGGTGATAGATACAATGCATTGTTCCGAAGGCGGTATCTCCAGTCACCAAACTCTGCATTGCTGTGGATGGGAATCAGACCTGTGTTGGAAGTTGTCTTATTTTCCAGGAACTACAAATAAAAGTGAGTTTTACTGCTTCACCCTTAGGGCGCCTACCCACTGACGATTTTTTTTCCTTTGCGTTTTTTCTCAAGAGCAATTAGTATATAATGTGTTCTTGTCCACTTGCGGGTTTTTTTTTCCGGTCCGTTGCAATTTCTCACATAGGAACTGTCAGTTGCATATGTGTCCTTATTTTTCTCTTAATGCACCCATGAATGTCAATGGAAAGTAACGGAAAACGCGCAAAAAAGCCGCGAAAAACGCGCAAAAAACGCGCTGAAAACGCTGCGTTTTTCACGCACGAAAATCGGCAACGCCAGTGGGTAGGCGCCCTTACTCCGACTCCTGGAGCTCTTTCTCACTTGGGAACATCTGCATTTCGATGCATACTACACCACCCGCCAGAGGAAGGGACTTCAACCCTCAACAACAAAAAACTTTGTTTGTAGTAGGACCGATTGGTAGTGTAGCTATCCAGCTGCCCCTCTCTCTGGCCTGCTGCACACTGATCTTCCCTATCCCCGCCTTTTCACTTGTAGTGGAGCAGATGGGAATCAGGATTAAGAGCTACTGTGAACCCAAGCTGACATCCTCAACTCCCGCTTGCCGCAAATTCACACCTTACCTGAGATCCAGCACCTACTAATACCATAGAGATGGCGGTGGTTATCCAGACGGCATGGCTCAACATCCCTCCACTTGTGGAATTGATGCCATGTCAAGTTGCTTCACTTTACCAGACTGAAGGGGGTCCTATACAATATTAGTTCCTGTCCCATTACGTTTGCCATGTTAGTGTATGTGGCCTGCATAGCATGGCAAGCCATAGAAAAGTTCTCAAATACAAGTCTTGGGCCTTGAGTAAAACAATTATGGCCTACAGTGCCAGCATCATAGTAGTTTCCATAATGCCAAGGAAGTAAATGGCTCCCCTAGTCTAATAGATGGTGCGCACTTGGCACCAACATGAAACCTGTTAGCAGTCCAGCAACCTGACAGGACTTTTAATTGAAAAGTTGAAACTTTATACCTCTGGATTTAGAGTTGTTGAAGGTGTATTCTGGTCATAAGATATTATTGTCTATCCATGGGATAGGGGTTAACTAGCTGATCAGTGGGGTCCAACCTCTGGGATCCCCACCGATCCTAATAATGTGGGTCTGTCCAGTTCCTAACTTAACGGAGTGGAGGTTGTGCACATGTACCGTCACGGTGCGCCTGTGTGATCTCCACTGCGTTCATTTATGGACTGACCAAAACCTGTTCTGTATCAGTGTAGGTCCCAACAATTTGACCCCCACTAAGCATCGCCTTGTTTCCAGCGCAAATACGTTGCACTGAGGTGTGTGCAAAAACGCATGTGCCCGTGTGAAGCCGCCCGTAGATTAGCACATCTCTGTGGTTGGCTACTGTAGACATTGTATTACCAGCAGGTCCCTCAATACTGCCTGCAGATGCCACGACATATGTAACAACCGTCAGTTCTGGTCGGCGCTGATGATTCGGCTATTGTCTGGTAAGATACCACGGGAAAAAGCCTTGAGATTCCCTTTTGTATCTGAGAGTCCTTCAAGTTCCCTCGTGAATACTCTGCAAATGCAGATCTTGTTGAAGCGATGAATCCGCCTCTAAAATGAAAAATTGGATTTCAAAAATACCAAAAATAGCCGAGATGGAACCATTGTGTAGATAACATAGTCCGCGGCGCATCACAGAACACGAAATCTCAAATCTAATTGATATCTGATTCCTCCCCCCCCCCCCCCCCCCCCCCATTTTCTCATCCTCCATTATCGGTCATTTCAGGCTGGAAGAGGCTCACTGTATGATTATGTAGAGGATTTGGAGCTCTGTATCAAAAAAAGAACTGAAAATTCACAAATGATCTACAAATGATCAGAGACCCCCATCTCGTAGCGCGTTGGACCTCCTTTGACCTTCAGAACCGCAGCAATTCGTCATGGTGTAGATTCTACTAGGCAATGAAATGGCACTGCAGGAATATCGGCCCCTGCGGGCAGGAAGCTTCTTGTAGTTACCACAGATTAGCTGGTAGTACTGACATGCTCTGACCAGCTGACAGGAAGGGTTCATCAATTGATGCTGACAGGAAGGGTTCATCAATTCATGCTGCTTGCACCAAATATTGACCTCTCATCAGCAACGGAAATCTGGATTCATCTGACCAGGTGATGGTTTTCCACTGCTCAGTTATACAATTTTTGTGCTCTTTTGTCTGCTGGAGTCTCTCCTTTCTGTTTTGCTTCTTCAGACGACCGTATTTGCACGTGTTTTTGTGTGCGTATTATATATGCGTGAAATATGCAGAGAATAGAACCCACTGCTGTCTATGGGTTCGATTTAAGGGCTTCTTCAGACAGGCGCATGCGCAAATACGCTTGCCGCCTTGGAGCGTGTTTTCGCATAAACCAGTCAAAAGTTTTTTTTAACCATTTAAATTCCGCACTATTGCGCACAGGTTAAAAAAAAAAGCAGAAAGATAAGTCCTGCCCTATCCTTTCTGGCAAGGCCTATTTTTTTCTTGCGTGTAGTGCAAGAAACACCACAGTGAAAATGAAACCATTGAAATCACAGCCCTCTGAGGAAGCCCTTATGAACATGTTACGCACGCACATTTCGTGCTTGTGCAAAAAAATACAGCCTGCTCTATCTTTCTGTGCATTACACAACAATGGCCCCACAGAAGTCTATGAGAGGCATGCAAAACTGCGTGGAAAAGAACACATCTGGACCTCATTGGGCTAATAGCTTTTTAATCTTGCGGGTGCATGAAGTACAGTACTATACGCAAATCAACCTCATTCATGCACAGATGCATCCCGCTGAGGTGAGCATATTTGTGCATATAGCTGTGTGAAGCCGCCTTAAGGGCTTCTTCACACTAGCATAAGAGCAAAACTGCACACGATAGAACACGTTTCTATACGGTGAAGATCGTGCTATAGCGTGCATGTCTGCCCTTCCTTTTTTGCACTACTCTGTTTCCCCGAAAACAAGACCTACCCTGAAAATAAGCCCTATCCCATTTTTCTGAATTTTTGGGGAGGCTTGAAATATAAGCCCTACCCTTAAAATAAGCCCCATCGGCATTACATTTTAAAAAATAAAAAATACATTACTTAGCAGGCTTGGTCTAGGTCCTCCGGCTGCTCTCCAGAGCCCCGACACGCTTCTTTCAGTCCTGAGCTGTGCACAAAAGATCACTTCCTGGTTACGGGATTCATAAATCCCACCTTCAGGAAGTGATAGTTCGGATTGGTTCTCGATCCCTGCTCAGCCAGTCAATGCAGCACCCGAACCAATACGATGGCTGTGATTGGTTCATCGAGCGCTGCATTGATTGGCTGAGCGGCGGTTGAAAAACTAATCACAGCCATCGCGTTGTGGAGGCGGGATTTATGAATTGGCCAATCAATGCGGAGAGCAGCGGGAGGGACCTGGACCGAGCCTGCTAAGTAAATATAAAAAAAACCTCTTGTGGTGTCCCGAAGGGCCACTCAGGACTCGAAGCCCGCACTGAGGAGCTGGGAGGGTAGAGTTGTCACTTGTCACGGTGGCTCTTACCAACTCCTTCCTGGAGGAACGCACACCACATCAGCCCAAGTACCACTAGGCCTCTTCCAGACAGCCAAAAAAGAGAGATGTGGGCTCACCTCACCAGCAGTAACTTTCAATGTTGCAGGAAGATCTGGGATCCAACAGGAGCTCCATCCTCAAGTAGCCGACGGCAAACGGCCAGATTCCATATGAGCAGAAAATAGAGATGGAGGGGAGCTGCTACCGTTAAAAATTTCCTTCTTTATTGAATAAAATAAAGCATACAGCTCACAAGTGCACGCTGAACGCGTTTCGGCAAAAGCCTTTGTCAACAGACAGCCCTGGAACAGGGATGGCCTATAAACGTGCGGTAAACTGTAGATATGTCACAGGTGACGCCACCGTTCCTTACTCACCAGAATGACCCTCGGCGGAGAAATAAAGGAAGTCCATATACACAATAACTTTTTAGTACCTCAGTCCCTGGGAATGGTCAGGGCCTGGCAAAACTTTACTTGTAGCTTTAACAGTATACAGCGGAAAGCACACCAGTGCAGGTAGAACAGAAGACTTGAGATCAGGTAGGAAACTCAGGATGATATCAGTCCTGCAGTCCACGTTATCTCTCAGGTACCGCTCCTGGAAGGGGAAACTCTCCAGAGGACGTTGGGGGTAGGGTCACTCCATAGACACTCACTTAATAAGGACTTAAATCTCTGCACAGCGGACTCTTTACTTTGCTCTCTCTTTCTCTCTCGCCCACTGTCACAAATGGTTCCTGGAATTGGGGACCTCAGGATACTGCTCTTTCTCCTCCATCACTCCTCACCACATGAGGGTTGAAGGTACCCCCATATGGCCAGCACTCCACTCTCAACTGTTGAAGATGATGAAGACTCTCTGACTCAGACCACACCTCGCTCTCAAACACTCATATTTATAGTGTCTAACATACCACGTGACAGGACAAATTGATACATTTGCAGACATATCCCAGCCACATCCAAACGTTAGCCTCTCACTTGCTGCAGCTGTGCAATACACATAACAAGAGACTAGACAGCTTACACAGTGCATCTACACAAAAGACATGACATGTATGACAGTTATGGAGGGGCCAGAAATAGATGTTTCTGGCCACTACACTCTCCCGAAAATAATACCTAGCACCTGTTGTTGGGCAAAAATTAATGTAAGACAGAGTCTTATTTTCGGGGAAACACGGTAGGACGCATGGTCTGGGTTTGAAAATTTGCTGCATGCTTTATTCTTGTGTTACACGAGAGTATGACATGCATGGTGCTGTATGCCACACATTGTACAGCACACGGACGGAGTGTCCATGCGCTGTGCAATGTGAGTTGCGCAACTCGCATCTCCTGCATAAATACTGTGTGTTTTAGCTCATTTTTGCATGTGGGAAAGTCCCACACGCAAACCGCGGAGAATAGGACCCACTGAGTTCACTCTCATTCCTTTTTTTTGTGTGCGTGCAGTATTTACAGACGCAAAAAAATAGGACCTGCTCTATTTTATGCGCATTTGCACACCAAAGAGTCCCATAGAGGTCTATGCGAGGTGCACAACTGTATGTGCAAACCCACGCGCATTAGAACCTTGTTTGGCTTAATAGCCATTAATAGCCATGTGGGCTGATCCCACGCCCATGTCAACTAGTGGTGCCTGCGCAATTACGCACAGTGTTTGTGCAGGCACGCTCACAAAATGCACTCATCATCTGCGCAAAATGTTGCGTAAGAGTGAGCGAGCGTATTTTGGAATACGCTCATCTGAAACCGCCCTTTTATAGAAACGGATGAAACGGATCCACGGAAAACTTTGTTACGTGATTTTATGCTGCACTCCGGGGTCAATAGTCTAATTCCCACACAGGGAAGCTCCAACCGTGAGAGGGCCGGTGTCTCTAATAAGGCGGTCACTTAGTATATATTTGCTTTGTAGGTGAATATAATCTATTCTCCCCTGTTATCAGCCATCCATATTTCTCAGTATCAGTACAGAAAGATCCCTTTGCGCCTACTACCATAAAGGTTTCCATATGTGACTGACATTAGCAGTTCCTATAAAGTGCTGACTTCGGGTCTGGTAGCCCTTTAAACTTTGGAGCAATCTTCTGCGTGTCGACAGCCTAGAATAGGAAGAGACTAATGCAGCGTAAGCACCCGGGATCACAATCCATTTACGGAGCCGTGTCCCAGCGTTCGCCGCGCCTGCTTTCCCAATGCCTGGCAGGACTGGGTGACATGACACTTATCCCGGGTGGTCCGGCTGTGTGGGAGCACATAATGTCTGAGACGCACACAAGTATGTGTTGAGAAGTTGGTGTTTAAATTTCCTCCATCTGACATCTGGCAGGAGATGGCTCCGTGCAGCGAGGTGCAGAAGGAGGATTAGTACCTTGTAGAAGTCAGCTCCTTGGATTTGTACTTTTGTTCCAAACCGCATCCTAACCAGCTCTTTGTCTCTGGACATCTACAACGATGGCGGTAAACGTCTCTTACACGAAACACTGCTTGATGACAAAGAGGGGCTTCTTTTCGGCTTTTACTGGCGGTTTTACTCAACTTTCCTGCAACCCTGAATGGCAAATTGCTCTAGTTTTCCAAAATGCTCCTTGTTACTTTTATGATCTAAATCAGGGGCCACATCAGCATTATGGTTGCGTTCGAAGTGGTGCGCATATTTTTTACGTGTATTATATGGACAGCTGAAATCCCATTGATTTGCATTGACGTATACATTTTTTATACATGTTTTTACGTACATGAAAAAAATCGCAGCATGCCGTAATTTTCACGGGCACAAAACATGACGAAAACACGTTCATCTGAAACCACCCAGAAGCTGAGCCTGCTCCATCCATAGCCAGAGACGACTGGCCTCCTACTGCAACAGCGGGGATCAGTGAGAACTCCGATCCCCGCTGTTAATCTCTTACATGCCACAATCAATGTTGATCGCGGCATGTAAGGGGTTCACAAAAGGAGAATGCTCCCTTTGTGGTGTCATCAGCCCTACGCTATGTAATTGTCAGGGTCGATGGGTTGCTATGGAACTGGACACCAGATAATGGCGTCCAGGTCTGCTATGGCCTATGATCACTATGAGAAGCAACAATTATGCACTGTTGCATTATTATAAATGAGTGTATAAGGGCTTAAAGACACGGGCGCATGCACAATGACGCTGACGCTACAAAAGTGTATTTGTGCATGAGCTAGTAAAAAGTTTTCCTTTTTTCACCATTTAAATTTTGCGCTAAAAACAAACAAACTGAGAGATAGGTCCGGCCCTCTCTTTTCTTTGCAAACAATGGTTTCTTTCAACACGTTTTGTGGGTGTGATTTTCATGCCTGCTTAACCTGACAAAATTACAGTCATGCCCTAAGAACTGCTTAAGTTAGAGCAGCATGTCAGACAGGAAACCAATAGTGCGATCAAAAAAGTGAAAAAATAGTCAACCGGTACCCCCCTTTTTTTGCATATTTTCCCTACTTTGTTTTAAAAAATTATAAAAAATGTGGAAACTCACATTTGGTATCATCGCATTCATAACAACCTGTACAATAAATTGAACACAATTTTTATTCTGAGCTCCGTCAATGGAAAAATAAAAAAAGTTATCGCTTTCGATCCCCAACTAGCACAGTCCCAGCTCTTTGCTCGTACCCGAGCCCCTAGTCCCAACCATGTATGCAAACTTTCCGAGCCTGCCTGTCTTATGTGTGTTGGCAGGAGGCATACCTTCAAATGTGTGTGATGTCTGGCTATCCTCTTATCCAGTTGGCTTGTAACTTCAGCCCCCCGCTCTCAGAGCCCATTGGGTCTTCCTCTTTGCCCCTGGTCTTCAGGGCCTTTTTCTGCACTACTCCCCAGCTTGGGGTCAGTGCTGCATGCGCTGCCATGTGGGCTCAATGGCTACTGCCACGTAACATTCCGTCCTCTGTTGGTTATAGTCCACTCTAGTGTATGCCGAGCAGCACCCACTGCTGCTCCTTTGTCCGCTGTCTCTCCCGCGCTCTCTTGATGGCGCAGCTACAAATCATTTATATCTTCAGGATGGCCGCTGGCAACTCTCACGGGAAGGGCAATGCTTTGCTTGGGCAAGTGAACATTCATGCAAACAAATATTCACTAATGTGTTTGCACCACCCCCTTACGACTACATGTAATACCTAATCTCCCCTGTGGTGGCGCTGCAGGGAAATTGAATACTTACTGCCAGGTTTCCTCGTAGACATGATTGATGAAGACTTTGTGATCAGCTTATTGTCAGGGGATCTTTCTAGCAAGGAAGGGACCCAAAACATCCTTAAAAGCCGCCGTGTTAAAACTTGTCCCCAGAAAGGTTTCAGTGATGATTCGTGCATGTATAATGCTCACACAGCCAGCTTTTGTTTCACATTTCAAGGTGTCATATCACTTTGTCGCATCCAATTCGCACATTAGTCATAAATAAAAGTAGTTGTTTATTGCAGTTTAATAGACAGCGAGTCTCCGAGGAAAATACCAACCGAAGCAATCCCGCTTGTTGTTTTCTGTAATCCAAGCTACCCTCCGCCAATTGGTTGCATCAGGACCATTTACTTAAAATGCCCTGGAGGGCAAATTTACTAAGAAATTGGGTTTTCTGCCCTGTCGCAGTCCTAGACATGTCCACCCATCTGGTTTATAGGGAGTCACAGTATTTTTAGCCCAATCACCCTATCATATAGAGTTTTCACGGAGGGAGGCCAAAATAAGGTGCAGCAAAATTGGCCATTACCATTGGATTAATCCAATAAATAGTTGCCTGCATGCTTATCCTCCTCACTCCCAGCTCTGTGCCACGCTATACTGGTTCCTGATGCCAGCCAACATCAGGACATAGTTTCCCAAAATGGACACTGGACACCATTAGGACCAAGTGTGCCAGTGTTTGGGAGCGAAGAGGGTAAATATATATTCTGGTCTGACTACCTTTTTGTCTGATCAGGGGGTCTGACTATTTTTAGGGGTCTGGTATGGAGTGTGAATTAAGTTAAAGGTCTGATATAAACATAGAGGGTCTGGTTATATTTAGAAGGTCTGCGGTCTGATCTGGGATCTGATATTATTAAAGGATGTCTGAATATACTTAGCACCAGCCTTTTATATAAGTCACACCCCTTGGAAAGGCCACTCCCACTTGACTCTCAAGTGTCGCACTGATATAGGATAGAGGATAACTACCAGATTGGTGGGGGGACCGACTGCTGGGAGCACCACTGATTACAAGAACAGGGGTCCCAAAGGTCCCTGCATGAATTTAACTGTCGTCACAAGGACTCTGACCATGCACGAATGAAGGGAGCAGTTGTCACGCATGCACACCGCCACTCCATTAATTTCAATGGGACTGCAGGAGATAGTCGAGTTTGAGCGTTCCACTACCTCTAGCAGTCCTATTGAAATGAATGGAGTGGTGGTATGCATGTATAATCACTACTCCACTCATTCATGGACATTCTTGATGCTCATTTTTTGCAACTAATGTGGGTTCTAGTGGTTGAACCACCACCATTCTGATACTTATTCCCGATTGTGGGACAACCCTTGTAAAGGGTCTTGCATCAAAGTATCAAAAAAAAAGGAATTTTTCAAAAAGTCTTAATTAAGAGTCTCCCACACAAGTCATACAATGAGATACGCTATATAAATAATGGAGGAACTTATTAAGAAAGCCGTTTTAAACTCCTCTTCACACATTTGGCGCATCTCGGGCTGTCTTTGTGCCTAAAAAGAAATTTACACCAGTTACGAGTTTTACAATTTCTGCCAGTTTCTGACGTAAATCATATTTACATCTGTCGGGACAAAGCAGCCACACCACCTCCGGACTAGCCATGTCCACGTTTTCCAAAATTGATCTGAGCTGGCGTAAATGTAAAAAGTTGAACATTTATGAATAAATCGTTCTTGTGCCAAAAGTTATGACTTTTTTACACCATTTTTGGCATCCTAAATTCCCTCCACAATTATGAACAGAAGTTAGGGGCCAAATATGAGTTATGACCCAAGTGAGTGAGATGTAACATTCTTTGTCTTTGTTAGCAGGGTCGGAATGTATCATGTTGCGTTGAAACCACCCATGCCCAAGCAAGATTCTTGTGCCAAGGTCTGATATGCCTATCATATCTTGGCCCCAACAGCTGTGCCCACCGCCCTGCATGGTCTCCCAGAACTCTTCCTTTCATGCTTGTCTGTCTTGACAGGTGTCCATCATACCAAGGCCTTGACGTGGTGCGCCGTTGCTTTTCTGGCTGCTACTTTACTAGAAGCCAGAGTTCATTCGAGCATCCAACTGGCCTGTAAATCCGGTTATATATAGATACAGATGCTAGCTTTATCACAGTCTGGATCCTATTAGTGTTGGGAAGACAAGTTTCCCCTCCAATTCGACTACTGAACAAAAGGGACATTTCCAACTTGTAACGTGAAGCTGGAATATTAAGTGTGGAAAGAAATATTTGCCGTCTGTTTCGGGGGAGAACACATTCTCCATCAAATTTCAAATCTTGCATTGTGAAGACCACCCTAAACGCCCCGTATTACAGACCAATCGAGTGACATGTCATTAAATGAAAAATTCCTACCTGCTAATATCCCCTGAAAACTGCTGATTTGGAAATAATTCCCAGTTCAGACAGTGTCTGAGAAATGTGCTGTCATTCCGCAAGCCCAGTCCGTTACGGTAATGTTCTAATCACCACTGATGATCCCACGTTAGCAGCAGGGTAGTTGCCAAGTGTCTGGAGCTTCCAGAAGATTTGCTCTTTTTTTCTTATAGACAGTCCTGGATTATAATCTGGATTATATAGCAGGGTTAAAAGGGTTAAATGCCATTGGGGCCTTCACTATTTAAAGGGGACCCATCACAATTTGCCACCCTACTAAACTGTCCCAACCATGCTTTAAGGCTTGAAGACACCTTTCCAAGTTTACAGTGTATCCAGAAAGTCTTTGGCCCCTTTCACTAATAATAGAAGTCATGCTCACCTTACCAATCCCCTGCCATAGTCATTCCGATGCTTCTTGGGTTCCCAACTGAGTTCTACTTTTTGATCCATCTCAACACAGGCATGTAACCTCTGCAGTCAATCACAAGTGGACATGTGACTGATACAGCCAATCACTTGACGCAGTGGTGACCCACCACTCCTGCAGCCAAACACTGATTGTAAAGAGTAACCATTGTGGCCAGTGATTGGCTGCAGTGGTCACATGTCCATGTTGAAAGGGACCAGGAAGTAGAGATCAGTGGGGGAACTCAAGAAGCATCAGAATGGGAGTTGTGAGTACAACTTATTTTATTATTTTACACCATTTGAGCCTTTTTGTTTATTTTAATCAGCTGAGTGTCCTCTTTAAAGCCATTAAGTAAGGCTGTGTGCTTATAGAAAAACCCTTTAAAGGGATTGGCCAGTTGTAAATTACTGATGGTCTTTTCTTATGTTAACCCATGAATAGTAAATATGTGAGGGACTACCGCCTAGGACCCCTATGATCAGCTGTTTGCCGGGCCGGTGTGCTCATTTGTCAGGAAGCAAACAGCTCTGTACCCACTGCAGTGGCCTGGTTTGGTATTGCAAGCTGTTCACTTCAATGGGAACTTTGCCTGTAATACCAAACCTTGCCACTGCAGTGGGAATAGAGCTGTCTGCTTCCTGCAGAAATCAGCTCAGTGCATAAGCACACAGGCCGACGAACAACTGATCAGATGCTACTTCTCTATAGCAATGTTTCCCTGGAAATTATTTATAATCCCGACAACAATACATTTTCGGAGCTTTGAGAGACCTGACTGACATTTTTTCAATTGAATTAATCATTCTCAAATAGAATATCATTCTGTTGCATAACCTTTACAGATGACTTAAAGTATATCTGTAAGATTAACCATCGTGCAGACAGCAAATAAATCCTGTGAGACAGTTATGAAAAGGGAGAGGGGATCATTCTTTACACAATGTTGAATGGATAACAAATGTAAAAACTGTATAGAGTTGCTGGCAACAGGGTGAAGCTAGCCCACCAAAGTACAAAACAATCCTCCAGTGGGCACCCAGTAATAGGCTCCAATGGTCAAGCAGAAGACAACCGCATGTAGAGCCAATCACTTGCCCTGTGGTTACTTCTATTCTTCTTCATTGTGTGATGCAGTCGGACACCTTGAGATCTGTAGGTGAAAAGAAGAGTTGAGAAGGTCAAGATGAGGATTGGAACGCAACTCACTTTTACTTGATCCACAAGCACAATGTTTCAACATCCAACTGAGAAAGACACAAAACTTGGTGATCCAATTTGAGAGTCCAGCCCTGAGGCTGGTGGCTTAACCCTTTAAGGACCAGGCTGTTTTTTGTACCTTAAGGACCAGGCGCTTTTTAGGGATTTTACCCATGTGGTGGTTTTACTGCCCTATTTTTTTTCCTTTAGCTACCAAAATTTTTTGCTACATTTTTTTCCCGTGACATATAGGGCTATTTTTTTATATCTTTTTACTGACTTTTTCCCCCCATTTTTTAGTTTTATTGGGGGTAAAAAGCTAGAAACATGATTTTTGAAAACATTTATAGGTATTTTTTTAAATTAGTATATTTATGCTAAAATAAAATATGGGAATGGGTTCCTCATTTTGTTTCGGACGTTTTGATATATAATATGTATGGTTTTGGATTACAGGGCGCTTATAGAAACGGTTTTGGTTGGTGTTGGCTTTGAGTTATTTTCTTTCTGATGTATATGTTGTTATTTTATTCTGTAATTTTGTTTTACTTATGTATGTAATCATGTTTTTTACTATCAATGTCCCCCATGATGTCATGTAACACATCTGGGGAACATTTAAATGTTTTTTGGTTTTTTTTGACACTTTCCCACTGTAGCTGGGGCATCCATAGGAGCCCCAGTTACAGGGGGAAACATCTCCTGCAGTGACATTAGTCACTGGCAGAGCTGGTCAGGGTCTAGTATGACCCTGCAGCTCTGCTATAGTAGAGAATCCCAACAGTCATGTGACCCCCGACTCCCATAGTGAAAGTTACACTTCCACTTTCACTGTTCAGTACACAGCGCCCATTGAGCACTGTGTACTCAGGGAAGAAAAAGGCAGAAAGGGGTAAAAACCCCTCCTGCCTTCTCCTCCGGGTTATCAGCTGTTACTAACAGCTGACGACCCGTTCTGCCTCTGATTGATTGCAGAGGAAGGAGGCTTAAATCCCTGCCGTAATTTTACTATCAGCGGGGCTTTAAGCCCAGGACCAAGCACCGTATATTTACAGCGCTTGGTCCTAAATGGGTTAAAGAGGAACTCCAATCTCAGCTTTTCATTGCCGAGATGGGAAAATGCTGCTATGGCTACCAGTCACTTGGTTTTTGCCTATGAAAAGAGCCAAGTGCTTAGTGCTGTGCTCTTTTCGTAGCTCTTATTGAAGTGGATGGGATCTGTGGAAACAGCGCTGTAATACGCTGCTTTCATTGCTCCCATTCACTTCAATGAGACTGTGGAAAGAGTGTAGCACTAAGCGCTTGGCTCTTTCCAACAGATCAGAACAGAGCTTCCATAAAAAGCCGAGATGGGAATACCCCTTTAAGCAAGGGCTACCCTTTCTGTGCCATACAGCTGATGTGGATTTGCACCATGGTCCTGGAGTCTGTAGCAACATACAGCTGATGTGGATTTGCACCATGGTCCTGGAGTGTGTAGCCAGGCTGTAGCAACATACTGCTGATGTGGGTATCACACCACAGCCCTGGAGACTGTACCTTTCCCAATACACCACTTCTACAGGAACCAGTTCCAAGCAGTGAGATGCCGTTCTTAAAACAAGCTTACTGGTTTATATACTACACTCTACTCTCTCCTTCTGCATCTTCTAGAAAGTTACAAGAACTTTTAAAACTTTGCTCCATCCATTGCTTAGTAGTGATTGGCTGCTCTGTAAAGAGCTAATTCACTGGGCTGTTCTATCCTTGTCTGTACTAGATTCTAACAAGCCACCATCTTCAAGGCAAGACAATCTAGTACCCTGTTTCCCTGAAAATAAGACATCCCCTAAAAATAAGGCATAGCATGATTTTCCAGAATTTTTGAGGATGCAAAATGATTTTTCAGGCTTTTTGAGGATACTTGAAATATAAACCCTACTCCAAAATTAAGCCCTGCTAACAGTTAATTAAAAAAGTCAATTTAAATAGTGTCCAGGCAGCTATGCATGTAAAAAAGTTAAACCTTTATGAACAAAAATTTATATAAGACACTGTCTTATTTTTGGGGAAACACGGGTATATAACACACTGAAAGACATATACACTACACGCAGTCCACAGAAATATAACTATCTAACTAACTAATTATGTAGTGATGGTTCTGTGTCATTATATATACATACAAATAGCAGTAAGAGACAACACAAAAACGTCATAAAACAAACTAATAAAGAAATCTGCCTGACCTTATATGTGTAAAATGAAAGCAGCGAAGATTACAATGAAATTAAAAGTGAAGCAGCCTGATGAACCTTAATGGGTTATTATTAGAGATGAGCGAACGCGTTCGTCCGAGCTTGATATTCGTGCGAATATTAGGGTGTTCGGGATGTTCGTTATTCGTAACGAACACCATGCGGTGTTCTGGTTACTTTCACTTCCTTCCCTGAGACGTTAGCGCGCTTTTCTGGCCAATTGAAAGACAGGGAAGGCATTACAACTTCCCCCTGCAACGTTTAAGCCCTATACCACCCCCCTGCTGTGAGTGGCTGGCGAGATCAGGTGTTCGCCTAATATAAAAGTCGGCCCCTCCCGCGGCTCGCCTCAGATGCGGTGTGAGTTAGATGAGGGACAGTGCTGTTTATACCGGAGCTGCTGTAGGGAAAGAATTGGTAGTTAGTGTAGGCTTCAAGACCCCCCAAAGGTCCTTATTAGGGCCACTGATAGCTGTGTGTTGGCTGCTGTTAGCAGTGGGATTTTTTTTTTTCTCAAAATCGCCTCTGCAGACCGTTGCACCTGGCATTAGGGACAGAAGTGCTGCATAGGCAGGGAGAGTGTTAGGAGTGAGTGTAGCCTTCAAGAACCTCAACGGTCCTTTCTAGGGCCATATTTATCCGTGTGCAGTACTGTCCAGGCTGCTGTTGGCTGTGCTGCATTTTTTTTGGGCTTCTCAAAATCGCCTCTGCAGAGCATTCCACCCTCCATTGATACTGCAGGGAAAGAATTGTATAGGCAGGGCCACAACACAGTTATTATTCATAGAATATACGCAGTGCTGCCTGTTGGTGGGAAAAAACTGAAAACAAATCTATTTGTCCAGCCTCTGTCCGTCCTTACGCCTGTGGAGACGTGTGAGCTGCGTGAAAAACATTGCTAAATCATACGCAGCCAGCTACGCTTTACTGCTGGCTTCGCCATTTGCTTTCCTTAATTGGGAAAAAAATACCTGCTCTGCCAGAGTTATAATAACTCTGCTACCCTCACGTTCTGTGACACATAAGCAGGGACACAGCACAGTTATTAAACTTCTCATGTTCATAGAATATACGCAGTGCTGCCTTTTGGTGGGAAAAAACTGAAAACAAATCTATTTGTCCAGCCTCTGTCCGTCCTTACGCCTGTGGAGACGTGTGAGCTGCGTGAAAAACATTGCTAAATCATACGCAGCCAGCTACGCTTTACTGCTGGCTTCGCCATTTGCTTTCCTTAATTGGGAAAAAAATACCTGCTCTGCCAGAGTTATAATAACTCTGCTACCCTCACGTTCTGTGACACATAAGCAGGGACACAGCACAGTTATTAAACTTCTCATGTTCATAGAATATACGCAGTGCTGCCTGTTGGTGGGAAAAAACTGAAAACAAATCTATTTGTCCAGCCTCTGTCCGTCCTTACGCCTGTGGAGACGTGTGAGCTGCGTGAAAAACATTGCTAAATCATACGCACCCAGCTACGCTTTACTGCTGGCTTCGCCATTTGCTTTCCTTAATTGGGAAAAAAATACCTGCTCTGCCAGAGTTATAATAACTCTGCTACCCTCACGTTCTGTGACACATAAGCAGGGACACAGCACAGTTATTAAACTTCTCATGTTCATTGAATATACGCAGTGCTGCCTGTTGGTGGGAAAAAACTGAAAAGAAATCTATTTGTCCAGCCTGTGTCCGTCCTTACGCCTGTGGAGACGTGTGAGCTGCGTGAAAAACATTGCTAAATCATACGCACCCAGCTACGCTTTACTGCTGGCTTCGCCATTTGCTTTCCTTAATTGGGAAAAAAAATACCTGCTCTGCCAGAGTTATAATAACTCTGCTACCCTCACGTTCTGTGACACATAAGCAGGGACACAGCACAGTTATTAAACTTCTCATGTTCATTGAATATACGCAGTGCTGCCTGTTGGTGGGAAAAAACTGAAAACAAATCTATTTGTCCAGCCTCTGTCCGTCCTTACGGGCGGTGGAGACGTGTGAGCTGCGTGAAGAACAGTGCTAAATCATACGCACCCAGCTACGCTTTACTGCTGGCTTCGCCATTTGCTTTCCTTAATTGGGAAAAAAAATACCTGCTCTGCCAGAGTTATAATAACTCTGCTACCCTCACGTTCTGTGACACATAAGCAGGGACACAGCACAGTTATTAAACTTCTCATGTTCATTGAATATACGCAGTGCTGCCTGTTGGTGGGAAAAAACTGAAAACAAATCTATTTGTCCAGCCTCTGTCCGTCCTTACGGGCGGTGGAGACGTGTGAGCTGCGTGAAGAACAGTGCTAAATCATACGCACCCAGCTACGCTTTACTGCTGGCTTCGCCATTTGCTTTCCTTAATTGGGAAAAAAAATACCTGCTCTGCCAGAGTTATAATAACTCTGCTACCCTCACGTTCTGTGACACATAAGCAGGGACACAGCACAGTTATTAAACTTCTCATGTTCATTGAATATACGCAGTGCTGCCTGTTGGTGGGAAAAAACTGAAAACAAATCTATTTGTCCAGCCTCTGTCCGTCCTTACGGGCGGTGGAGACGTGTGAGCTGCGTGAAGAACAGTGCTAAATCATACGCACCCAGCTACGCTTTACTGCTGGCTTCGCCATTTGCTTTCCTTAATTGGGAAAAAAATACCTGCTCTGCCAGAGTTATAATAACTCTGCTACCCTCACGTTCTGTGACACATAAGCAGGGACACAGCACAGTTATTAAACTTCTCATGTTCATTGAATATACGCAGTGCTGCCTGTTGGTGGGAAAAAACTGAAAACAAATCTATTTGTCCAGCCTCTGTCCGTCCTTACGGGCGGTGGAGACGTGTGAGCTGCGTGAAGAACAGTGCTAAATCATACGCACCCAGCTACGCTTTACTGCTGGCTTCGCCATTTGCTTTCCTTAATTGGGAAAAAAATACCTGCTCTCCAAGAGTTATAATAACTCTGCTACCCTCACGTTCTGTGACACATAAGCAGGGACACAGCACAGTTATTAAACTTAGATAATTCATTCACTAGAGGCAGTGGGGCCTTTCGTTTTCCAAAAAGGGCAAAAATTATA
Source organism: Eleutherodactylus coqui (assembly GCF_035609145.1). Classification (NCBI taxonomy): domain Eukaryota; kingdom Metazoa; phylum Chordata; class Amphibia; order Anura; family Eleutherodactylidae; genus Eleutherodactylus; species Eleutherodactylus coqui. Next base: position 31,168,590 of record NC_089849.1, read on the forward strand.
TTTGGCCTGCAGTCTTGCGCCAATTTATTTCCTGCCTGTGAAATCAAATCACTGGTAATACAGCATGCTGAGGGGTAGGGGTAGGCCTAGAGGACGTGGACGCGGCCGAGGACGCGGAGGGCCAAGTCAGGGTGTGGGCACAGGCCAAGCTCCTGATCCAGGTGTGTCGCAGCCGACTACTGCGCGATTAGGAGAGAGGCACGTTTCTGGCGTCCCCACATTCATCGCCCAATTAATGGGTCCACGCGGGAGACGGTTATTAGAAAATGAGCAGTGTGAGCAGGTCCTGTCCTGGATGGCAGAAAGTGCTTCGAGCAACCTATCGTCTACCCGCAGTTCTGCGCCGTCCACTGCTGCCAATCCGAATCCTCTGTCTGCTGCTCCTCCTTCCTCCCAGCCTCCTCACTCCACTACAATAACACCTGCTCAGGAGCGGGAACACTCCCAGGAACTGTTCTCGGGCCCCTGCTTAGATTGGGCAGCAGCGGTTCCTCTCCCACCAGAGGAGTTTATCGTCACTGATGCCCAACCATTCGAAAGTTCCCGGGGTCCAGGGGAAGAGGCTGGGGACTTCCGCCAACTGTCTCAACAACTTTCTGTGGGTGAGGAGGACGATGACGATCAGACACAGTTGTCTTGCAGTGAGGTAGTAGTAAGGGCAGTAAGTCCGAGGGAGCAGCGCACAGAGGATTCGGAGGAAGAGCAGCAGGACGATGAGGTGACTGACCCCACCTGGTGTGCAACGCTTACTCAGGAGGACAGGTCTTCAGAGGGGGAGTCAAGGGCATCAGCAGGGCAGGTTGCAAGAGGCAGTGCGGTGTCCAGGGCCAGGGGTAGAGGCAGGGCCAGACCGAATAATCCACCAAGTGTTTCCCAAAGCGCCCCCTCGCGCCATGCCACCCTGCGGAGGCCGAGGTGCTCTAAGGTCTGGCAGTTTTTCACAGAGACGCCTGACGACCGACGAACAGTGGTGTGCAACCTTTGTCGCGCAAAGCTCAGCCGGGGAGCCAACACCAACAGCCTCACCACCACCACCATGCGCAGACATATGATGGCCAAGCACCCCGCAAGGTGGGACAAAGGCCGTTCACCGCCTCCGGTTTGCACCCCTGCCTCTCCCCCTGTGCCCCAACCTGCCACTGAGATGCAACCCCCCTCTCAGGACACAGGCACTACCGCCTCATGGCCTGCACCCACACCCTCATCTCCGCTGTCCTCGGCCCCATCCAGCAGTGTAGTTCAGCGCACTGTTCAGCCGTCGCTTGCGCAAGTGTTCGAGCGCAAGCGCAAGTACGCCGCCACGCACCCGCACGCTCAAACGTTAACCGTCCGCATAGCAAAATTCATCAGCCTTGAGATGCTGCCGTATAGGGTTGTGGAAACTGAGTCCTTCAAAAGTATCATGGAGGCGGCGGCCCCGCGCTACTCAGTTCCCAGTCGCCACTACTTTTCCCGATGTGCCGTCCCAGCCCTGCACGACCACGTCTCCCGCAACATTGTGCGCGCCCTCACCAACGCGGTTACTGCCACGGTCCACTTAACTACGGACACGTGGACAAGCACAGGCGGGCAGGGCCACTACATCTCCCTGACGGCACATTGGGTGAATTTAGTGGAGGCTGGGACAGAGTCAGAGCCTGGGACCGCTCACGTCCTACCCACCCCCAGAATTGCGGGCCCCAGCTCGGTGCTGGTATCTGCGGAGGTGTATGCTTCCTCCACTAAAGCACCCTCCTCCTCCTCCTCCTCCTCTGTCTCACAATCAAGATGTGTTAGCAGCAGCATGTCGCCAGCAGTCGGTGTCGCGCGGTGTGGCAGCACAGCGGTGGGCAAGCGTCAGCAGGCCGTGCTGAAACTACTCAGCTTAGGCGATAAGAGGCACACGGCCCACGAACTGCTGCAGGGTCTGACACAGCAGACCGACCGCTGGCTTGCGCCGCTGAGCCTCCAACCGGGCATGGTCGTGTGTGACAACGGGCGTAACCTGGTGGCGGCTCTGCAGCTCGGCAGCCTCACGCACGTGCCATGCCTGGCCCACGTCTTTAATTTGGTGGTTCAGCGCTTTCTGAAAAGCTACCCACGCTTGTCAGACCTGCTCGTAAAGGCGCGCCGGCTCTGCGCACATTTCCGCAAGTCCCACACGGACGCTGCCACCCTGCGCACCCTGCAACATCACTTTAAGCTGCCAGTGCACCGACTGCTGTGCGACGTGCCCACACGGTGGAACTCTACGCTCCACATGTTGGCCAGGCTCTATGAACAACGTAGAGCTATAGTCGAATACCAACTCCAACATGGGCGGCGCAGTGGGAGTCAGCCTCCTCAATTCCTTTCAGAAGAGTGGGCCTGGTTGGCAGACATCTGCCATGTCCTTGGTAATTTTGAGGAGTCTACCCAGGTGGTGAGCGGCGATGCTACAATCATTAGCGTCACCATTCCTCTGCTATGCATCTTGAGAAATTCCCTGCAAACCATAAAGGCAGCTGCTTTGCGCTCGGAAACGGGGGCGGGGGAAGACAGTATGCCGCTGGATAGTCAGGGCACCCTCCTGTCTATTTCTCAGCGCGTACAGGAGGAGGAGGAGGAGCATGAGGAGGATGAGGAGGAGGGGGAAGAGACAGCTTGGGCCGCTGCTGACGGTACACCGGCTGATTGCCTGTCATCCTTTCAGCGTGTATGGCCTGAGGAGGAGGAGGAGGAGGAGGATCCTGATAGTGATCTTCCTAGTGAAGACAGCCATGTGTTGCGTACAGGTACCCTGGCACACATGGCTGACTTCATGTTAGGATGCCTTTCTCGTGACCCTCGCGTTGCACGCATTCTGGCCACGACGGATTACTGGGTGTACACACTGCTCGATCCACGGTATAAGGAGAACCTGCCCACTCTGATTCCCGAAGAGGAAAGGGGTTCGAGAGTGTTGCTATACCACAGGACCCTTGCGGACAAGCTGATGGTAAAATTCCCAGCCGACAGCGCTAGTGGCAGAAGGCGCAGTTCCGAGGGCCATGTTGCAGGGGATGTGCGTAGATCGGGCAGCATGTACATCCCAGGCAGTGCAACAGTCTTTAAGGGCCTGGCCAGCTTTATGGCTCCCCACCAAGACTGTGTCACCGCTCCCCAGTCACGGCTGAGTCGGCGGGAGCACTGCAAAAGGATGGTGAGGGAGTACGTAGCGGATCGCACGACCATCCTTGGTGACGCCTCTGCCCCCTACAACTACTGGGTGTCGAAGCTGGACACGTGGCCTGAACTAGCCCTGTATGCCCTTGAGGTGCTTGCTTGTCCTGCGGCTAGCGTCTTGTCGGAAAGGGTGTTTAGTGCGGCTGGGGGAATCATCACAGATAAGCGTAGCCGCTTGTCAACCGACAGTGCCGACAGGCTAACACTCATCAAGATGAACAAAGGCTGGATTTCCCCAGACTTCTGTTCTCCACCAGCGGACAGCAGCGATACGTAAGCAATACGTAGGCTGCACCCGCGGATGGAAGCTACGTTCTCTCTCACCATCCAAAACGGGGACATTTCTGCTTCATCAATCTGTGTCTAATATTCCTCCTCCTCCTCCTCCTGCTCCTCCTCCTGAAACCTCACGTAATCACGCTGAACGGGCAATTTTTCTTAGGGCCACAAGGCTCACTCAAATAATTTTTCAGAACAATTTTTATAAGTTTCAATTAGCTTAAAAGCGTTGGAACTTTAACTTGAACCAATTTTTCGTTACACTGGGCTGCCTCCAGGCCTAGTTACCACTTAAGCCACATTAACCAAAGCGATTCACCTGCCATCTTGGTTGGGCATGGCCAATTTTTACTGAGGTACATTTGTACTGTTGGTACACCAATTTTTTGGGGCCCTCACCTACAGTGTAATCATAGTAATTTCTATGTTCTTCGCCTGCACTCATGGTACAGAAAGGTGTGTGGGGTTGGCCTACACTTTAGCTACATAAATGTCACTTGTGCCTTGGCTATACTAAGGCTACTGAAATGGAACTAAGACTGCGCTCCCGCTATACTGCTGCTTCAGAATTGTTACTGGGGCCTGTCTTGAGTGCTACTATTGCTTACATGGAACGAAGACTGCGCTCCCGCTATACTGCTGCTTCAGAATTGTTACTGGGGCCTGTCTTGAGTGCTACTATTGCTTACATGGAACGGACACGTGGAGAGGACACGTAGTGCCTCAAAAACATCCCCCTCCTCCTCCAACAGGGAAAACATTGTTGGCAAATGCCTTTGCATTGGTTCGTCTGGTGGCAGTCCAAGAATTTCACCTTTACCGACACTACAAGACAGCCCCCCCACCATCCCCCCGCCACGGCCCACTTAATCCTGGCCACATTCCGAAAACCAACAAAATACAACCGTGGTACTAGGTCCGCAGTCACCACCACATTACCACCAACGCGGTTACTGTTAAGGTGCATATAACCACGGACACGTGGAGAGGACACGTAGTGCCTCAAAAACATCCCCCTCCTCCTCCAACAGGGAAAACATTGTTGGCAAATGCCTTTGCATTGGTTCGTCTGGTGGCAGTCCAAGAATTTCACCTTTACCGACACTACAAGACAGCCCCCCCACCATCCCCCCGCCACGGCCCACTTAATCCTGGCCACATTCCGAAAACCAACAAAATACAACCGTGGTACTAGGTCCGCAGTCACCACCACATTACCACCAACGCGGTTACTGTTAAGGTGCATATAACCAGTCTGACTGGGGCATGCAGACACCTTGACAGAATGAATAGTGTGTGGCACATAGGTTCCCCATTGCTATGCCCACGTGTGCAGCTCCTGATGGCGGTGGCACAGGATTGTATTTCTCATTGCTTCTGTACAGCATTGTGGGCTATCGCCCCGCCCCTATTAAAGAGGGTCGCTACCTAGCCGTGCCAACCCTGTGCAGTGTGTGCCTGCGGTCCCTCGTCGTGGCAGACGCACTTCTAAATAGACATGAGGGTGGTGTGGCATAAGGGCAGCTGAAGGCTGCGCAGGGACAGTTTGGTGTGCGCTGTGGGGGGGAGGGGGTGCGGTTGGGCAGCATGTAACTCAGGAGAAGTGTCAGTGGTGTGTCATGCAGGCAGTGATTGTGCTTTGTTGGAGGTAGTGTGGTGCTTAGCAAAGGTATGCCATGCTAATGAGGGCTTTTCAGAAGTAAAAGTTGTTGGGAGGGGGGGGGGGGCCACTCTTGCCGCTATTGTGGCTTAATAGTGGGACCTGTGAACTTAGGATGCAGCCCAACATGTAGCCCCTCGCCTGCCCTATCCGTCACTGTGTCATTCCCATCACTTTCCTGAATTGCCCAGATTTTCACACATGAAAACCTTAGCGAGCATCGGCGAAATACAAAAATGTTCTGGTCGCCCATTGACTTCAATGGAGTTCGTTGTTCGAAACGAACCCTCGAGCATCACGGGAAGTTCGTTACGAATAACGAACACCCGAACATTTTGGTGTTCGCTCATCTCTAGTTATTATCACTGCTTGGCAATATAAAGAGTGGACATGTTTTTGAATTAACCCTAAATTTGTGTAGCCTACACAAGAACAGTTGTGCCACGTAAAGACAGCCACCAACTGGGTGACAAATGATAATTCACTCACTAGACACTAGTCATTTCTTTTCAGTTCACTTAAAAATAGTTGCTGGTTGATTAAAAGTCATCTGGTGTAAAGTCATGATTATTAGTTTTTGAACAATGGGATAGTGACTTAGCGTGGAGACCCCCTTTATGAACGATATCTTGGCAAACAACGTATGAGCAATAAGTGCTCCATGTAAAAACTTTCAAACAGCTGTCCTTCGTACGCTTGAGCGACTTTTCTGAGCGACTATCTGACTGACAGTTGCTCCATGTAAAGGTACCTTTACTCTCTGCAGCATTAACAGCTTTTGACCCACTCCACTCAGTCAGCTATCTCAAATACCACCATGTCTTCATGGTGACATCAATAGTTGTCATTCTATGATTAAGAGTCCTATTCAGTGATTGACAGCCTTCCTTGTATGATCGTGCATATAGCGATAGCTGTCAATCACTAATAGGACCGCCCACTGGACTCCTAAGCATAAAAACCAGCAGGGTTTTAATGAATAAAATACTGAATCTTTTCCCAAAAAACTACCGTATTAACTCGGGTATAAGCCGACCCGAGCATAAACCAAGGCACCTAATTTTACCACAAAAAGCGGGGAAAACTAAGTGCCTTAAGTATAAGCCTAGCTAGACTAGGTAAAAAAAAACCCCAATACTCACCTCCCAGCTGGCGTCTGTGTCCCCGGCGCGATAGCGCAAGCTGCTATGTAATTCTCCCTACTGTCATCTCTCTGCTCGGCTTTGAATTCCCCCACTGTCAGCAAGTAAGCGCTGTGATTGGATCAAGTGCCATTCAGTGATGTCCTTCACCGGCTGTGATTGGCTGGCGCTCGATCCAATCACAGCGTACTTGTTGACAGTGGGGGAATTGAAAGCCGAGCAGAGAGATGACAGTGGGGAGAATTGCATAGCAGCTTGCGGCACTGCCGGGAGAGCCATTGCGCCGGGGACACAGATGCCGGCTGGGAGGTGAGTATTGCATTTTTTTTAACCTAGTCCCTCACTCGAGTATAAGCCGAGGTGCGCTTTTTCAGCATTAAAAAATGTGCTGAAAAAGTCGGTTTATACTCGAGTATATACAGTATATATCAATCTGCTCAGCTTGTCCTGCTCTACAACATACTGTCTTGCGGCTTTCAGTGCAATATATATATATATATATAGTTTTTTTTATAACAAGGAAGGGGCACCAAAAAATTCTGCACAAGGTGCCATCTAGCCTAAGGGTCGGCACTGCATGAAAGTATTTAATATATTATAGTCTATACTCTTTTCTATAGGTACTAATACTACAACTAAATGATTGACAATTGGAAGTCGTCCTATGTTCATTCTTTGGAGCCCGGTAATTTCTCCACCTATATACATGTGGAGTAGGCAGGCAGCCTCAATATCTGTAACAATGATCTATACTTATACAGAGCTGAAAAGCCTAGAAATTGGCAGCGGTACATAATAGGTCTGCAGGATATCTGTATAAATGTCACAATAGTGTCTCATCCATCACCATGATGAGTGACCACGTAAGTGGGACATATAACCCTGCAAATTGTCTCCAAAAACAGCTTCATTCTATTCTGCAGCATTCAAGAACTGCCCTAGAGATGAGAACATTTGTCACATCCAACGTCACTGACACTTTTTGTAGATGATCCGCGTTGTGGTGGTAAGAGGACATTTTTCTTTTTTGATGCTGAAAGAAGCCATCAGACTATAAATAAGAAGCAAATGTCTCTATTAAAGGGGTTGTATGACAAGAGAAAAATAACTCTGCACTTTTCCCAGAAACTACAATGCACTTCTTCCTGGATTGTGCCCAGTTTCTTAAAGACTGAACTGAAATACCTGTGACAACCCATGGACAAGGGTGGCGCTGTTTCTTGCAAAAAAAAAAAAGTTGACTGTTCTATCGCATCTCATACAACCCCGTGGATTATCTAGGAGCTCTGTTCTGTAGCACGTTTGTAAAAGATTCTCACTTTTTATACAGTGCATCAAAATAGCAGAGAAGTAGTTTATCCTGATCTGTACATAACATTAAAGGTTTGTGCCAAGACAGTATTTCCTGTTTATATGCCCTGCTACAAGGCAAAGCACATCCAAAAAGCACCACAAGCGGCAATGGCAATTTCCCTGGCATAATCAACTGTTTGCCGGTGGTGCCAAAAGCAGGACTCGAGGTGATTGGCTGATCACCTTGAACCCTGCATTCTTAGAGGTCTTCCATCTTCGCTTTCACAGGTCTTCATTGTTACTCTCCTGACTAATGCACTGTCCATAAGTAAAATTGAGTTTTATCACCTATCCTTAGGTTCTCCGTCTTCTACCCATCCATAGGTTCTTCTAATCCTTCTCTCCTCGACATATGCTATCTGAGAAGAGCCAGAAGGCTCCCATACACATTAGATGGTTGGCCAGTTCCACCAAAATTGACAAGTTCAGCAGATATACATCCAATGTGTATGGACAGTTTTAGCAATGGTTTTGTGATTTTCACTGAGGCTAATACGTTTTTCCATTCCTTGGATGTTCTTCTAGGAGGAACTATAAATTCCTGGATTAGTTGTTTCCTTTTCCTTGAATGTCTACTCTTGGGTACTCAAGAGGAATCCAAGTCTTCTTCGTTTTGCAGATAATGACGCTTACTATAGTTTGATGGAATCCAAAAGCCTTAGAAATGTTTTAGTCCCCATATCTGAAACATAAATAGCTAAGGTAAGTATAGACAAGTCGTTGTCTAAAGAGTCTGGCACTGGCTTATTCCTCTCTCTCCGCATTGAGATCGTGTGCATGTTTGGTGGAGGATCCATGTACAGCTGTTGAAGGTTTATGGGCACCTTAATGGGCTCCAAAGGGGCATGCATTTAAGGGATGATAAACAAACAATTGATTGATAGTCTCATTTTATCTGATAAAAAGTCATGCATCTCGAAATCTGGTGTAAGTGTCACAGGGTTCTTTTTAGGATGCAACGCAGAATAAAGTGATGTGGATCAAAAAAAAAATCTTTTTGCTCCAGAAAAAATAGTATGAAACAGTTCACACCAGAAAATCAACCAAATCATATGACTAAGTATAACTGCCTACTGAATACCAACTACTGGTACTTCTATCTGAGAGTACCTTCACAGAGGACAATTGTCGGGCGCATGAGTACCCAACGGCTGTCTCATTGACTATTGCCTGTCGCCTCTGGGTTTTACACATGAGCGATAGGCATTCAAGTGAATGGAGGTGGAGCAGTCAGGGGTCGTTCCGGCTGCCCCCCTCTATTCACAATAAACCATAGTCACTCAAACATTGAGCGGCTCCCGTTTACACGGCCCGATAGTGGCTTAGTTTTCTTCCATCTATCTTGGTTTTCAGGCAGTCTCTCAAAACATGATAAAAGCATAGCTTGATAGGAAATCAATTATGGCAGCCATAGAGGCCTTCAGAAGGTCCCAGGCTGCAGTGGCAACTGAACAGTACCTTGCCATCTCATCATGGGGAGCTGTTCGGGGCCCTAGAACACTGATTGGGGCATTTAAATGCCACCGACAGAAGTGAAGGGTAATCAGCCACAACCAGCCTTGTGGGTGGATTCCAGCTGTCAGAGACAGCTGTCACCCATCTTACATAGAGTAAGATCAGCTCCTGATCTCACTGTATACAAGCTCCTTACGCCTGGAACGTAAATGTATGTCATGGGGCGTGAAGGAGGTAATGAGATGCTTTTGAGCCATTGTTCCTGTTATTGTGCGCACACTAGCTTTTTAAAGACCGGTCTTTTATGCGTGTCTTAGTTGATGAATAGCTCAAGCAAGTCCTCCTCATGAGCTTTGTAGTGGTGCAAGTCTCAACCTGGTTACTAACCTCCTCGATAGTCTTCGGGAGTCCCAATCTGTAGCAGGCAAATGGCTCCTGAAGTTGGGCAATCCAGTAGCTTTTTGAACCAGAAGTTCTCGTCAGCAGCAGTCCTCAGCTCCAGCAATCCTCATCAGCGGCTCTTTTGCTCAGCAAACAGCACAGCAGAACTGTCTCCCTTGAACTCTCTACCCGCAACAACAACCACTCTGCTCAGCCTTCTTATATAGTTTCTCATAACCTTCTCCTGAACGTTTCCAGCACATTGCTATTGAGCATGCTCAGTAAGGCCCATAGGATTTAATAGCACCATTGATTTCTACTGACCATAGTCACTGCCTATATTGGAACTCCCTTTAGTGTTTAACATTAATATTGCATTCTGTCCATTGACTTTAATGGGGCTGGCCTTACACTAATTGTAGCAGGGGCAGCCTGCCACCCTGCTGTATAAGCTTGAAACAAAGTTGTTCATTTCTTGGTTTCCTTGGACTACATTGGTAGCACCAATTCTGTACCTATTTACGAATACTTTCCTGTGATATCCGTTCAGTATGAAATCTTCCGATTAAGCGTAGTGACATTTTTACTGCCGTTTCTGACAGGCACCTTTATAGCTTTCCTATAAATATCGCATACAGCTCCATTAGATAAATCATGTGGGAAGGATTAAACTTGAATGGGATGGGAATCTCTGTACATATAAATCATGTACAGTATCGTGCGCTGATCTATCAGCTATCCATTATGTACTCAATTAGCCGGCCCTACCTAGCTATGGCATCCATTATCCAAATTGGTGTCCTACTCCTGCAAACATTTACTAAGCTCTTCTCGGTGTAACCCAGGCCCGTCATGTATAATAGTATACCTCACCCTCCCAATTTCCTTAAATCATCCATGCATTATGTCCTATCCACCTCTGTACACCCGCGTTGAGCTGTGTGAGCTTACACCGCATTGATGTGGTCAATGACTTTACCATTACTGACTTCAACACGTGGCTGCGCAACTTGTACATTGAGATATGAGCAGATAAAGCCATGTTGAGAGGCAGACGCAGATGTGTATAGGATGAGACGGGTTATTATAGATAACGTATGACGAATAACAAGGCTGATAAATACATTGTGATCTAATACCGGATCTGCATACATAGATTATTCACTCACAGCTGTGGGGACGCTTGGTGACAAGCGCCTCCATGCTGTGTCAGCATATATTCTATGCCAAGGTACGAGAGGATCAGGCAGGGGGGTAGCTACAGGGGTTGGAGATTGTACAGTGCTACATGCAGGATACAATCTGCCTGCCATATGTGCAGCAAAAACACGAAATTCCCAAACTGAAGGAAGAAAGAATAAGAAGCGCGAGCACTGGCTTCACGTCACATGTACAGAATCAGCATGTAGAAGAAAAGTGGTGTTAGGGGTTAAGAGAAGTTGGGGGACCCCGAGATAAACTTTTGCACCCGGGCCCATGAGACTTTACCCATAGCAAACAGTCAGATTCTAATCATCTCTGTGCAAGTGGGACATTTATTCCTATGGGATACACTGTATTCTTCTGTTCCCAATGACAACAGTGCAAATTTCTTTCAAAAGTATACTGTCATTTACTAATTTAGGCAAATTGCAACTTTTTGGATTTTGCGAGACTACAAATTCTGCAATAGTCTATGATTTCCGCTGCACACAAGGAGGAAAATGTTGGCATATGGCTGAACCATTATAAGTTATGGATACATTTGTTGTATACACCAGGAGTATTTCCTAGCGTATGTGTTGAATCTACGCACAGAATAGGGTGTGAATATGACTTAACCCTTTGCAATCCAATTTTGGATTCAGGGTTTCCTAGGGGGTTTTTCTTTCTGCCATTATACAATGGCGCCACCTGTTGGCTAGAGCCAGTACTATGGTATTGGAGATGCTGGAGGGGCCCCTGACAGCAGAGCGGCCAGTAATATACAGTAAGAATACCCTGCCGCACGTCTTCCGACATTGGAAGCTGTACAGCCTTCAATCAGAATGTCTTTAGACGTCAGACAGTGGATTGGAAACGGTTAAAGGTTTGTTCACACCTTCCTTTTGGTTTCCAATCATAAAGGCAGCCATGACATTTTGCTATATCCATTGTATGGACGCATCATTGACTAATAACAACTAATAACGGGCTTCATCGGGGCTCCTTAATAATTCACATCTTTTTAAGGTAAAGGAATTTATCTCAAGTTATTAAAGCAACTATCCAATCCTGGAAAACAAAGATGGCTGCACCGCGTCTCTGATTACCGTATGCCTTAGTGTGCATCCTTAGTCAAAGACACTACATACTGCTTTGAACAAAATAAGTATTATGTTTTTTTTCTACGCTTTTTGCCCTGCAGGATAAAAGTGTGTTCAATTTATTGTACAGGTTGTTATGAACATGATGATACCAAATATGTGGGTTATTAAAAAGGATTTTTTACACTATTTTTATTTATTTTTTTTACATTTTTTATGTCCCTGTATGGGACTTGAACCATTAAAGCTCTGACTGCTGTGATAATGCATTGCAGTACTTCTGTACTGCAATTCATTATCGCTCACAATATTGTTCACAGACCATGGCAGGCTGGAAACCAGTTTCTAAAATTTGGTTGCAAGGAAAGCCCATTTGCCCTCCGCGATTACGTTGCCTCTGTGCCCCTTTAAATTGGTTGCGATATGTAAGGGCTTAAGCGTAGAGATTGATGTTCTCATCGATCTCCGCTGTTGCAGCGACAGGCTGGCTATCAGTCACAGCCGATCCCCGCTGTGGGGTGGCACAGTCTCACTTCTGAGCCCGCGCCATCCAAAGGACGTAAGTTTACATCCTGTTGCGTTAAGGGGTTAACTAATGTTTGTATCCCAAGTAAAGTTTCAGTTTTTCTACACTAATTGCCTCCTTCCTTCTGTCACTGCTGCGCTATTCCACATATACACCTTACAAAGCATCTAATGGATGTACACTATGGCCTCATAGACTTCTATGGGTGACATATTATGGCTCCGTACAGAATGCTGTGTGTATTGAGATTACATCAGCCAAACTTGCTGTAAGCATTATGTGAAGCCGCATGTTCCCATTCGCCAGTTTATTTTACCCCCTAAGTTTGGAAGTAAGAAATAGAATACATATGTGAAGATCAGCAGATACGCAGCTCCTCACTCCCATGTAATCTAATACAGGAAAATAAAGAAACTATTGGGGTCATTTATAACAATTACTGCCCAGATTACAGAACAAGAACAAGTGCGAGACCCATAACCACCCGCGAGGCATTAGTTTTCATTATGTAAACTTTATTAGAGAAATGGCACGAAAAGTGGTTGCTCTGGTTACAACCCGGGTACAAATGCTTATAAATATTCCCGATGAATAATCGTCTGTTACTAGATTTTTTTTTTTAACTCAGAGGAAGAAATGTATAGATAAAGCTAAAATTAAGAATTCTTATGCTCCCTCTTAGCATTAATTTGAGTGCCCGTAATTGTCTGATTTATGGAATTTAGGAAATCGGAGACATACAGTATTTCCCCATAGACTACTAAGGGTGCCATAGGGAGTCTGTAAGGAGTTGCAACAGCCATGTGTGCAATTTAGTAAAAACCTCTTTAAAAAAAGGCTCTAGTCCCAAAAAACAAGACTATGGCAGTCCCCATTGGGTACCAGGATGAGCCTTGACGTACGTCACAACCATGGCCTTTACTCCACTCGCTTTTAATGTTGGTGTCACGTCCGTGGAGCACACGAGCACCACGCTCCGCACGGACTCAGGGTGACGTTCACAACTACTGCAGTTGATAATACCATGCACTGAAGAACAGTGCGCACCACAGCAGGAGTACGTAAACCAGTATGTAAAGACTATGCAACACGAGTACAATGCTCAGCACGGCATCAGGTAACGTACACCTTGCTGGAGATAGAGACACAACACAGTATACTTAAGAATAGCACCCCTCCAGGGAGGAGGAAGTCTGGCCCTAACCTAGCAGGGGGGTTGGAGGGTCCCTGCCTAGAAGCGGGGTCATCGCCTCGATAGAGGTGGTCCCACGGTCTTCTTCCTGGGCCCTATAGAAGCCCCTGGAGAGATGAACAAACACAGCAAGCAATACAAATGAAAACAGAAATACAACTGAAAAGGAAAACGCAGCAACCTATCTGGAAATAATAGCAAGACACCCAGCAGAGGGGAGCACCACACTCCAACAACTCCTCTGTGAACTGAATAAGCAGTGATGAGCAAAAAGGAAGGGGTAAGACTATAGAACTCTTCACACCTGAGGCCTAGCAGAGCAATTAGAGAACCCCAACCTTCTCTCAGGAATGACTAATCATCAGCATGCATCCATGCAGCAAAGAGAGACAGCAACCAGCAGTCTCTGCACATGGTGCATTAACCCTTGTCGTGCATAACAAGGCGACAGGTTTTGGCCTGCGTCAAAGCCACTATGCCACCGACCGACAAACCGCGACAGTTGGCAAATACAACTTAATTAAGGCTGATGGCAGCCCTTCATAGGGCAGCTTTACACAGGACAACTATTGTCTGAATAGCTGCTCAAAAGAGTCGCTAAAGTGTACAAACAACTATTGTATATGTGATTTATCACAGCGATTGTTCTGCACTTGTTCAATTTTGTGATTGCTGGACGATTTGTTGGGAGTATTTACACAGATCAAAAGATTTCATTGACTGCTTCAGAAGTGTGAGTTTCTTTAGTGGATGCGTATTTGACATTTCAACGCCTCCCCAACAAGAAGCTGCAGCGCCAAGTGTTCCGTCGAAGACCAAAACCAATCAGAGTTGATAGCAGAGAGTGTTCTTTCGAAGACCAGCAGGGACTGATCAGTTGAGGATAACTTACACGAATTTTTGTGTTTTCAGGAATCAATGAATGTTAAATGGGAGGGCATAATGTTCCAAAGAGGGGTTCCCAAAAAGCCAATCAGTATTCGGTGGAGGCGCATGCTGAACAAGCACACCTCCCAACAAAGTTGTTGGCTGGTCATTGAAAGACAACGATTACCTTTTTATGACAGATGATAATGAATCCTCCAGTGACTATTTTTAGGTGAGCTGAAACACAGCGACTAGTGAAAGAATTCTCGCTCGTCACCTGATTTGCGTCCGTGATACAAAGCAAAGTTGGGGTCTTGGAAAGACCCGCTATTGGTTGTTTGCCCATAAATTTCCATTAGCATTGAAGGCCTTGCCTGCTCCAATCAGTACCAACTACCCTGTACCTGTGAGTGCCGCTAGGAAACTTGAGCTCCGCCTGTCCACAGAAAACGGCCCTGACACCACTTTCATCTGCTGGCCTTCCTGGTTCACTAATGACTCTTTTCCTCAACTACATACTATCTACATCTCAGTTCCGTCCGCTACGTCACCCCCACTTCATAAAACCACCCTATTAGCTCCACTCCGTCCTTCTGCTCTACTTCCTACGGGGTCTCCCTGCTCCTTACTAACCGCCAGCCTTACAATATACAACACAGCAACATATGGAACATAATAATTACAGGATATTACACCAGTTTACAAAAAGACAGCGAGGATGGACCTTCATGTAGAAATCATTTACTGGCTGGTTATGTAAGAGTCCGCTAATAGATCTGCAGTCATTTTATGGTTTGCACATATGCTCCATACGACACAGCCATTTATGTAAGGTTATGTGAAAAGTGCTTATGGGGAGCTGATGTGTGAGATCAGATGGTTACCATATGGACGGCGCGAAAATGAGATAGCTGACGATAAACAGGCCAAGTGTGACAATATGCATGAATATAAATATATATGTACTCCCTGCAAAACGGAAATATCACTCCCAACTTCCCACAGATCATCAAAGAGCTTACATCGGGACAAACAAATGCACCGTCCTTCTTGTGGACACCCCATCTGGAAGTTATTAACCCCTATGAAAGAAGAATGGGGAAATGGGGAGCACATGAATGTAAACATAAGTACATGTAAACATAATGTCCAGACATGGTAGAAGTTCTGGTCTCCACCGGCATCTGTCCTCCGTCAAGATCCCATCTCCTCCCCCGTCGCATTGTCACCTTTACACATCTGGTAAGTTTGGCAGTGAAGGGGTTGATTGGTCCTATAAAATAGTATTTTACTTAAATGAGTCTGCCGGGAATAGCATGGAGGACCAGGGAGGAGGAAGTAGAAAGGTTTCATTAGGAACTGGATTAGGAGCTTGGTGTACCTTGAGCGGTGACAGTGTCAGGAAGTATATTTCATAGAAGGGACCCCAGGTCTTGAGGGGGTTGTATGGGAACAGAAATCACTGTTCTGTCCCCGGTAATTGGATGTGATGGAATAAAATGTGTTAAAGGTCCCACATATACTACAACTGCTAAATCATGGCCCCGAAGCTTAGCTCTATATTAAATATCATCCCATTGTTCACATTACTAATCTTCTAGATGCATTCTGCTTCCTGGTAATCTATATTATCTTACTGAGGATCTGCTCACATTGCTCAATATTTCCTTCTCATATAACTAATGATAGATTTTTTGGGAACTTTACAAATCTTCCATTTCCTCCAGAAGAGAACTTTGGTTCCAACTTGTAACTAGAGAACATGCCCTCATTTGTACTATGGATGTCGTATTGACAGTGGAAGAACTATCGGTCAACCAACAAAGTATTGGTTGTCAGTGTTGTGGTGGTACAGGCACCAGTTAAGGATGGGCATGGTTCACGAGGGGTGGGCTACCCAAACGAACTGTCAGTGGTCAAGGCTGAGCTGCTGCCTCATGTTCCTGCCTTAACCTCTTCTAGAAATTGGGATGCCCTGAGCTCAGGCTTGCTCCAATACTTGTGTAGTGACCCAGTTCGGGCAATACTGAGTAATATTAACCCTTTAATGACATGGCCCCTTTTTCTTTTTCCATTTTCGTTTTTTACTCCCCCCTTCAAAAAAATCGTAACTCCTTTATTTATCCATCGACGTCGCTGTATGAGGGCTTGTTTTTTGCGGGACGACTTGTATTTTTAAATGATGCCATTTACTGTACCATATAATGTACTGAAAAGCTTTTTAAAAATTCTAAGTGGAGTAAAATGAAAAAAAAAACGTCATTCTGTCATCTTTCAGTGCGTCTTGTTTCTACGGCACACAAACTGCAACAAAAGCGACATGATAACTTTATTCTAAGGGTCAGTACGATTACTATGATACCAAACTTGTATAGGTTTTTTGTTTTACTATACTACTCTTTTTTTTTTCAAAGACATTTAATTATTTTCTATTATTTTCTGTGGTCATTTTCTGCGCGCGATAACTTTTTTATTTTTTCATCAACGTAGTTGAGCGAGGGCTCATTTTTTGTGGGATATCCTGTAGTATCCGATAGTACCAATTTGGAATACATATGACTTTTTAATCGCTTTTTATTGCGTTTTTTCTGGGAGACAGGGTAACTAAAAAAGTGCATTTCTGGCGTTCTTTTTTTTTTTTTCGGACGATGTTCACCGTGTGGGAAAAATAATGAACTACTTTGATAGATCTTACTTTTACGGACGCGGTGATACCAAATGTATATTTTTATTTTATGATTTCGATTTTTTTATTATAGATATGGCAAAAGGAAGGTGATTTAAACTTTTAGAACTTTTTTTTTTACAATTAATAAAACTTTATTGATTTTTTTTTCTTATTTTACTGTAAAGTCCCCCTGGGGGACTAAAACCAGCGATGTTTTGATTGCTCCGCCATTTGACAGGCAGTCTATCAAGCCACCCTATGGGGGTGGCTTGATAGGCAGTCTGCTCAGGCAGCCCTGGGGCCTTTCAGAAGGCCCCCAGCTGCCATGACACCTGCACGGCTCCCCCGATCTCACCGCGGGGGGGGCGTACGGGACCCCCCGAACTACGTTCGGGGGATTTAAATGTCGCTGTCAGAATTGACAGCGGCATTTAAAGGGTTAATAGCCGCGATCGGACGAACAGCCGATAGCGGCTATTGCCCGCGGGTGTCAGCTGTTTATTACAGCTGATGCCCATGCTGTATGCAGAGAGGTCGCGGCGCGACCTCTCTGCATATATACCCCGACGCTCCATGACGTACCCTTACGTCCTGGAGCGGGAAGGGGTTAAAGGGGTTGTCCAAGTTGTAATAACTCTGGACAAACCCTTCCCCATGTAGTAAAATAACAAATGGTGATATGCTCCCCTCTCCCTGCTCCCACTGTGTCCTGTGATAGTGCTCTGCCCCCTGCTCCAGTCTCTGCTTACAGCTGCAGTCCCGCCCAGTTGACAGGACATCACAGAGGCTGTAGCCAATAACAGCTCAGTGATCGATCGCTGTTTTCTTTAGTTTGAACTCGGAGCTGTATCTATACGTTTATTGGCCCTGGTTTAAAAGTTTAGTTGGCCCCTCACTCAACTTCTCTTCATGGCTGTTGGTTCTCTTAAGTGGTCCATCTACATAGCACTAGTAGTTCTAGCCCTGGAGAGGAGGGGGAAGAAGGATGAAGATGCATGCACAATGCAAGCTAGATACAACGATATATGTAACAGTCCAGGTTTTTAGAGAAGCAACTGTTTGGACTTGGACCTAATTAAAAGTTCAGGCAAAGTCCATTCTGTGTCCTACTTCCTCCCAAATGATTGGTGCCCAAGTCAATTGCACTACTTGCCCGGTGTTGAAAGTGGCCAAATTGTTGTGTGATGGGAGCACTGCATTCAGGGAGGAGAAGTTCCAGGAGGCTTGTGCTGCACTGATGAGACTTACCCACTCTTCATCCCATAAAGACAGACTCTAGTGGCAAGTGATTGGCTGCAAAAATCATGGCCGTTGACCTGGCTAGTGGAAATGGCTAAGATTAGGAGTATGTAAGCTGGGTTCCCGCATTAGGTGGGTGAGTAGAGGGACATGCTGATGGTGAACATGCATGCTTTGTGAAAAGCAAGGTTAACGAACGCTGGCATTATGAAGACCTCTTTGCAGAGTTCCAGCTTGTCTTCTGATGGAGCTTTGGTTTAGCAATCATAACCTGATCCATTGAAGGGTTATTTAATACCGTGTTTCCCCGAAAATAAGACCCTGTCTTATATTAATATTTGCCCTAAAATAGGCACTAGGTTTTATTTTCTGTGGGATGTCTTACTATACTTACCTAGCAGGCCCAGTCCAGGCCCCTCCTGCTGCTCTCTGGAGCTCTAACGCATTTCTTGCAGTCCCCGGCCACCCACAGGAGATTGGTTCATCGAGCGCTGCATTGATTGGCTGAGCAGCGGTCAAAGAACCAATCACAGCCATCACATTCATTCATAAATCCTGCATACACAACGCAATCAATGCAGTGCACGATGAACCAATCAGAGCCATCGTTTCCTGGAGGTGGGATTTATGAATCCCGTAACCAGGAAGTGATCTTCTGTGGGCGGCTGAGGACTACAAAAAGCATGTCGGAGCTCTAGAAAGCAGCAGTAGGGACCTGGACTGAGCCTGCTAGGTAATATATATATATATATATATATATATATATTTTTTTTTTTTTTTAATGTAATGCAGCTAGGGCTTATTTTCGGCATAGGTCTTATATTTCAAGCCTCCCTGAAAATCCTGCAAAATCAGGGTAGGTCTTATTTTCGGGGAAACTGGGTACTTAGGGCCAGTCCGGCACAAACTAGGATCAAACGTGGATGACACCATGGCTGTCTATTGTTGATAGAGTTTTCGGCTGGCAACCAAATTTGACCAAAAAACAAAAAACTTTGACCAATTCAGTTATGCATTGAAATGTTTCTATTGTGGGTGGGTGAGATGGCAAAAATATATATCTTATAGAGTTATATATGCAGCAACAGAAGCAGGAGTGGTAAAGGTGTGGGACTAGAGAGTCAATAGAGACAGGGTGTCTGCAGGATTTATATACTGCTAACTAAATGCACATTTGGCATAGTAGAAATTCCAGAGCTCCTTCAAAGAAACTTATAGACAGATACAGACCTCACCTTTTTGGTTCCCACTTTAACTTCAAAGAACTCCATTGAAAGGAACATCATCCTCTCCCCTCACACCCAACCCAGAAATACTGTATGCACGCTATGTGCAGAAACGTATGTTTCCAGTGGTCCACCTCTGTTTCACTTATAACCCCATCCACAAATCACGTTCTGCCCAGGAGGATATCATTATATCGTCCTATCCTTTGTGTATACTCTCGATATATCTAGCTTCTTGGATGTTGAATGAATTCCTAATACCAGCTTTATTGAATGAACTGTGAAAAGGTGTCAACCAGGGACTTTTCAAGCCTGGCACATTCTTCATCTTATTGAGGTTAACCATTGCCTCTAATGAAGGTTACCACCTTCTACCTTTTGCACTATGAGAAACCGAAGAGGGACTTGTTATTCTGCTCTATGAGTAGCGTGGAAAGCAACTTATTTATATCTGTTTTTAGATTGTTCTGGGCTTTTTGTAGAAATAAACAAAAGCTGGACTTGGAATTTCTAGTAGTACCTTACTTCTTTTACTTAGTCCTAGAGAAGAACTTCTCAAGGGTTTC
The DNA here is from genome assembly GCF_035609145.1 of Eleutherodactylus coqui. Lineage (NCBI taxonomy): Eukaryota > Metazoa > Chordata > Amphibia > Anura > Eleutherodactylidae > Eleutherodactylus > Eleutherodactylus coqui. The sequence goes on from NC_089849.1 coordinate 31,188,612, forward strand.
GTAGTAACTACCACATGCCTTACTCCAAGATATCTGGACCTTTCCCCAAGGAAATGCTATGTTCATTTGATGTGTCTTTAAAAATAGTAACTATGCATACTGTTATGATGGTGCAGCATCCCATAGGGAGTCCCCGAACACGTGACATACGTGGGGAGCTGGAAGGGTTAAGTGATGGCTTGTCACAGTGGCACTTACCAGATTCCTTTCCCGGAGGGATAACACACAACCAAGGCCAGAGTATAACTGTAGGCCACCAAAGACACCCCTAGGATAGGAAATGCCAATACACAGGAGAATGGGGGTAGTAGTTGTCACGGGTGACACCACCATTCCTACACACCGGAATGATCCTTGGCGGAAATAAATGTAGACAGAGACAGTTTCTTAGTACCACGAGTCCCTAGGAACAGTTAGGGCCCGGCATAAACTTTTACTTTGTTAAACTTGGAGACAATTATTACAAGGCAGTTCAATCAGAGATTTTACAGTGCAGGCAAATGACATTCAAACGTAGTAACGATTATTTCTCTTGCAGTACCTCCACCCCGACTCAGAGATGCATGGGTGTGACAATAAAGGGTGTACCTCTTCGCAGTGATCCTGGCTCTGGACGGCCGCATAGAAAATTTAGACAGTAAAAACTTGATTAGTACCTCTGCACTAGCCTTGTCTTGCAGAATTACTTACAAATGATCTTTCTTATTCTTGGGGCTCACTCCTCTCACATCCAGAAATCAGGCAACACGGGGCATCTCTTCTCCGCTTCCATCTTCACCACAAGAAAGCTGAAGGTGCTTCCATGTGGCTCTGTGCTGTAGACTCTCAGCAGACAAGATGGGACTGCTATATTGAGTGGCATGCTGATGGTGAATATGCATGCTCTGCAAGGTAATGAATGGTGGCAATCTGAAATCCCCTCTGCAAAGTTCCAACAGGTCAAGGGTGGCCATAAGTGACCACCAGAAAAGTGTTGCCTGGAGAGAGGAAGCGTTAAAGGGGTTGTCCCGCGGCAGCAAGTGGGTCTATACACTTCTGTATGGCCATATTAATGCACTTTGTAATGTACATTGTGCATTAATTATGAGCCATACAGAAGTTATAAGAAGGTTTTCACTTACCTGCTCCGTTGCTAGCGTCCTCGTTCCCATGGAGCCGACTAATTTTCGGCGGCTAATGGCCAAATTAGCCGCGCTTGCGCAGTCCGGGTCCTCTTCTTTTCTGAATGGGGCCGCTCGTGCAGGATGCCGGCTCCGTGTAGCTCCGCCCCGTCACGTGCCGATTCCAGCCAATCAGGAGGCTGGAATCGGCAATGGACCGCACAGAAGCCCTGCGGTCCACGGAGGGAGAAGATCCCGGCGGCCATCTTCCGCAGGTAAGTAAGAAGTCACCGGAGCGCGGGGATTCAGGTAAGCGCTCTCCGGTGTTCTTTTTTAACCCCTGCATCGGGGTTGTCTCGCGCCGAACGGGGGGGGGGGGGTTGAAAAAAAAAAACCCGTTTCGGGGCGGGACAACCCCTTTAAGCCTGATACTGTGGACTCAAGCCAGAGCGTGATTATCTGCCCAAGTAAGCCTAGTTGTTGCTGCTACCAGTACAAGAGACCGTGATGTTGCCAAATTTTACCTGTTTCCTCTAAAGACTAGGGATGAGCAAGCATACTCGCTAAGGCACTGCTCGCTCGAGTAATGTGCCTTAGCCGAGTATCTCCCCGCTCGTCCCGAAAGATTCGGGTGCCGCCGCGGGGCGGGGAGCTGCGGGGGAGAGCAGGGAGGAATGGAAGGGAGATCTCTCTCTCTCCCGCCCGCTCTGCCCCGCTCCCCGCCGCAACTCACCTGTCAGCTGCGGCGGCACCCGAATCTTTCGGGACGAGCAGGGAGATACTCAGCTAAGGCACATTACTCGAGCGAGTAGTGCCTTACCCGAGTATCTCCCCGCTCATCCCTAGTAAAGACCATTTGGAACAAGAATACTGAATCAGTCTCCCTATTGCCGTACTCTAAGAGATACATTAAGAGTTGATCAATACAATTATATTACATTTCCTTCCAGTGATTTTGACCACCCAGTGCAACCTGCTGAGGCCTCAGATGCTCCACAGACCTTATGTAGTGCCATGTACATAGTTGCCAAGAGTTCACTGGGATATTTTGAACACAGGGTAGAAAATAGGAGAAGATTGAGGAAAAGACAACCCCATTTGGAAGTGACTTTGAAGGCAATTCCTTACCTCTAGGGTCTATATCTTATGGGTTGATCTGATTGATATGTTCTGTGTGTGCAGGATTAAGAGTGCGTGTGGATATGTTCCTCATCGATGTATGGTGACCATTAGAACTGTGTCATCTGGTGGGCCTAAGGGAGCCTACTCTGATGCTAAGATTCATGTATGAAAAAGTTGCCTTGATGCCATTACTAATCCATCAGATACCAGTTTTCATTTTTCAAAATTTACTGAAAAGGAATGCTAATTGGTCACCAAAAGGGCTAGCACGTTGTAGAACCTGAAGTTTCTACCCTGTTTCCCCCAAAATATGCCCTAGCGTAATTTTTGGGGAGGCTTGAAATATAACACCTACCCCGAAAATAAGCCCTAGTTACATTACATAAAAAAGAAGACATTACCTGGCAGGCTCGGTCCAGGTCCCTCCCACTGCTCTCTAGAGGTTCGGTGCGATTACCGCAATTCCCAGCCGTCCGTACAATATCACTTCCTGGTTATGGGATTCATAAATCCCACCTCCAAGAAGCGATGGCTGCGATTGATTCTTCAACCGCTGCACGGCCAATCAATGCAGCGCTGGATAAACCAATCACAGCCATCGCATTGGTACATCCAGCGCTGCAATGATTGACTGAGCAGCAGTCGAAGAACCAATCACAGCCATTGCTTCCTGGAGGTGGGATTTATAAATCCCGTAACTAGGAAGTGATGTTGTATGTGCGGCCGAGGACTGTGGATAGTGCGTCGGAGCTGTGGAGAGAGCAGCGGGAGGGAGCTGGACTGCGCCTGCTAGGTAAGTATAATAAGACCTCCATCGAAAATAAGACCTGGTGCATCTTTTGGGGCAAGAATTAATGTAAGACAAGGTCTTATTTTGGGGGGAAAGATGCTATTAAAGGGATTGCATGAAATTAAAAAAATATGGCTACTTTTTACTATAAACAGCATTAATCTTTTGTTTATTGTAGCTCAGTCCTATTTACTTCAATGGAGCTGAGTTGCAATACCAAATCCAACCTATAGACATGAGAGGCACTTTTGCTTGAAGAAAGCAGTCAAGTGTTACTAACCTCGTACAGCCCCTTTAAGCAATGGTTGGGGATACATTTCCTAATATAGTTCCTTACCTCTCTATGACCACCTGTAAGATATAATCTGAACACTAAAGCTACATTCATTTTTCTACAGCATAAGGTGTTTGCCAAGTTTTATCTTCGGTCAAATCTCTCGTCTCTCAAGATATTAATATGTTGTTTCTTAAAGGGTTTCAGCTACTGCACGACACTTCATAAAAACCTCTGTTTTATTTCTGCTACGAATAATGATTTCCCGTGTAAAGCTCTGCAGACCCGTTGGCAATGCAGTCAGACACCCCTTCCCCACCAAACGAAATAAGACCAGGAACTTCTATATTAGGAGTATATGTGAGATATGTCTTGGCTTCGTATAAAATTCTCCCCATGACTTCCTATGGACTCTACCTGCTTCATTGCTATTCGTTGGCTTCTATCTTGGCCACCAACTTCCTCTTTGGAGACAAGGGAAGCTTCTAGATATAATATATGTCTTATGTACTATGCCCGCACTTTGTTCTAAACTTAATTTTAGCCCATGCATCAACATTTGACCTTCACCATAGTCATACATACCATAGAGGTTGCCCAGTCTAGGTTGGCTGCATGCCTTATTGCCGGAGTCCCTGTTCTAAGGCCCAATTAACCGAAAGATCATGGAAAGAAGATGAAGGGGGCAAGCGAGACCAAAATCCTTCTGTTTCTTATGGATCAGGGTGTGATGAAGTCAGCCAAGTGGGTTCCATTTAATTATTTGCTCTGTCACCTAATGTATGCCCCCCACTCTTCACTGTTTGTAATGGTGAAATAAAGGTAAAGTAATATAAAGTATACTTCTGAAACATTTAGAAATGTTTAGCAATCCTCAGACAAGCTTTTGTCAAGCGTCAATCAACTAAGGCTGCATCGCTGTTACACCAGCACCAGCCTTAGGTTTGATAGCACCCTGTGCAATAAGTTTTTTGCGTCCCCCCCACTTGTCATTAAAAAAAACCCAATATATATTACATTGATACACAGTCTGCCTGTATTTTGACTGTCCAGCATACCCACACCAGAACAGCTGAATGAATAAATAGTTTACCGGAACCAAGCTCATAACATACATACAGCACCAGAAGCAAGCTGGGTACATAAATACAGCACCAGAACCAAGCTCATAATATAAATACTGTATAAGAACCAAGCTCAAAACATAAACACAGCACTAGAACCAAGCTGAGAACATAAATACAGCATTAGAACCAAGCTCGTAACATAAATACACTACCAGAACCAAGCTCAGTACATAAATATAGCAACAGGGCCAAATTCAAACATAAATACAACAGAACAAAGCTCATAACATAACTTAAGCACTAGAACAAAACTTAGTGCATGGCTACAATACCAGAACCAAATTCATAAAATATCTAGCGCACAAGAACCGAATTCATAACCTAAATACAGCGCCAGAACTAAGCCTGTAACATAACAACAGCACCAGAACCAAGGTCAGTACATAGATACAATACCAGAACTAAACAGATAACATAAGTACAGCACCAGAACCAAGCTTATAACATAAATAGAGTAGCGGAACTACACAATTGTATTGTTGGGCTACTGATAGGCTTACAGCGGCAGCTTGGAACATGGGAAGAGAAGACAGAACCAGGAAGATGATTCATGTAGCTGCACAAGATACTACCACACATAGGAAGAAGACCATGGTGTCGGGAGGTCTCATAGGGGACATTCACTCTGAGTCTATATCCTCCAGGTGCCCCCCCTTCCCTATAAGTTGGTAGCCAGCGCCCTGTTTGACAATGTGTAACACTTTTAAAGGGGTATTTCCATCTCATAGGGTAATGGCAAATCATTAGCATAGGTCATCATTTTATGACTGATGCAGGGGCGTAACTATAGAGGGTGCAGGGGATGCGGTTGCACCCGGGCCCAGGAGCCTTAGGGGGCCCATAAGGCCTCTCTTCTCCATATAGGGAGCCCAGTACTTATGAATAAAGCATTATAGTTGGGGGCCCTGTTACAGGTTTTCCATTTGGGCCCAGAAGCTTCAAGTTATATCTCTGTGCAGCATGGTTTAGGTATGGGTACGGGTACAGATACAGATAGAGGGGGGGCCCCAGCTTACGTTTTGCATCAGGGCCCCTGAGCCTTTAGTTACGCCCCTGGACTGATGGAAATCCGCCCCATGGCACCCACATCGAACCTGTACTGATTCAGGGCAGGACCCCTTTACTGTTCTTCCCGGCACAGCTAATTCCCACCCACCCACTATGCAATGAAACAGCGGCACAACTGTATGCAACTGAATTAGGACTTCCTTCTCAGGATTGGTGGGTGTCCCAGAGGTCAGGCTCACACTAATCATAAGGTGAGGGCATTTCCTGAAAGCAGAATACTCGCCTAATACAATAAACACTTCTGTAATCTAAAGAGGGCGATACGCATAGAAATGACTGAAGCTGCCAATTCTGATACAATCGATATCTAATGTGTATGGGGTCTCCTGGCTCTCCCCAATGGCAGATGTTGGTAATGGAAGAAGGATCAGGCAAGTCGAATTTCAATCTGCTCCATCATTTGGGAGATACATTTAAAAAAATGTTTTTGAAAGTCCTTCATTGACCCCAAGTAGTGTCAGCTCCTGGTTCAGGTCACCTGAGATTGTTTTCTCCAGACAATTTTATACTTCTTCTAGATTTTGCAGCAAATATAGTGAATGAATATTATTTTTCTATCCAAATGGCAGAAAAGCCGTGACAATAAACCTAATTCCTGTTCTTCTGTGACCGTTCCTGGCCGACCCCGATGCCAGTGAACGGGAAAAGAAAATACAGATGATCGAAAAAGACAAGGGTCCTTCAGCCTCCTTATTAGCGCTTGGAGACACTTGAACATATGCTTAGACTATAGTTCCCATTTAAAAATCAATACAGCTTCACATATTACAGAACAGACGAGGAAACAGCTGAGTCAATGAAACACTGAAATGCTTCTTTTTACAGCAGGAAAGAAAAAAGATCAAATCCATTGACAACTGTGAAACATTTTTATCCCCATAGATCTACATAAAAGTGAAAGGGGTGTCTGACAACAAGCTTGTAGACTGTTTCCAATAACTGCCAGTAGAATTGTGATTAAAGCTCTGGAGTATAATGCAGGCTGTAAATCCGTAACAAAGACCGGCCTCACTTACTATTGTTCTATTTATGATACTGGGGTTTTCTGAAGAGTCAGGAATAGTGTTGCTCATCTTGATCGGTCGAGTGATAAAATTGTCCCGATTTTCTGTGGTTTTCCGACCCCGGCTTTTTCTTCCTCATATGATCTCACCCAGCATCCCAAATGCCCTGCAGTACTGTTGGCACTTTTATTGTACTTGATGCGTTCTCTGCGGGCATTTTTGGAGCTCCGGCTGCCTTGTTGTGGTCCTGCATCTTCAGCCTCGTCTCTTCCGGTAACAGCCACAGGGATCAATACTTATCAGCCCTCGAATCGGCTGGGCTGGCGCATGCGCTGTTTCTGTATACCCATTGCATGGCCCTTTTAGATATTAGAACAACCCTAGCTGTTAAGGGTTGTTGTGGTTTCAAAACACACACTAAATGGAGTTCTCTGCTCTTCTCTCTTCATGTGTCAGTCTTTACTGTAGTTGTAACATTATATTTATAAAACTCAGGATGAACAGTGCTGCTGCTCCCTACCAGTTAGGAGAGTGCAATTTTGTATGGAATTTGGAAATGACACTTAAAAAAAGGCATTTAAATGATATAATATAGCATTTTTAAGCAACATGACTAAAATCAGTAAACAATGCAGCATCTGGAATTGTAATCTATGGGGCTTCCTAGAATAGATTTATAAAAAGGAGAACCAAAAAACAGCGGAATTCACATATCAGCCAAATGTACCGCGCTGGGGATGGAGAGGGACGATGAAAGCTTTCTGTTTTGCTTTTGTATTTTTTTATGGCTTTTATTGGAAGAAGGTAAAAGACCGTGAAAATAAGACATTTCTGATTTATGATGGAAACATTCGCAGCTTCTGAAAAAATGTTTTAAGAAACTTGTGATGGACTGAACGCCTAGAGGAAGAAATTGGCAAGCAATGCACACTTTAAAGTCAATCCCTGCTAATTAGGGCATATGGGTCACCCACTTAGGACCCACTTACACTACCGGCCAAAAGTTTTAGAACGCCTCAATTTTTCCATTTCTTTTTTTGTAATCAGATCATTTTTGTTGAAGTTATATATTTCAATACAATGACCTCTTAATTTCTACACATTTCTACATGCATGGGCATAATATTCAAAAACCTTAGCTCTTCCCCACCTTCTCACCTCTCTCTCTCATCCCCTCCAAATCCCATCAGCTTTTCTACAATACTTCAATGCAACCAGCACTTGATTTGAACTATCCATTTTATATATATATATATATATATATATATATATATATATATATATATATCAGACCATCTTCCCCAAAGTTCTTCAAACATAGTCAAACAGCCTCTTTTTTGATAACTCCCCTTTCCAAAGATTGCTGCATCCAAGGGGCAGAAATCAACTTCTGAGCCTGATACAATGCTCTCTGAATTCCCCAAAGAGTATGCCCACCAAGCCCATCAACAATACCCAATATACGAGGGGCTGCTGATAAGTTTTTGGCTTTACCCAGAAAGAAACGAGATAGGAAAATGAAACTTTACATTTATCCCACATACTCTCCACTGATGTCAACAGACTTCTTACATCGGTATTCTAAGTTCTGTAAGCCTTGCAAAAAGAAGGATTTTGGTCGTGCCTCAAACCAGTCCTCTGTAGCAGCCATGGCATCAGAAATGGTGTGAAATTTTGTACCCTTGAGGTGTTTCTTCAGGTTTGGAAACAGAAGATAGTCGGAGGAAGCTAGATCTGGTGAATAAGGTAAGTGGTCAACCAGCTGGAAGCCTAGCTTCACCAGTTTTGCCATGGTTGCTTGTGCAGTGTGAGCGGAGGCGTTGTCTTGAAGGAACAAGATTCCTTTGGACAGCTTGCCATACCTTTTGGCCTTCAGAGCTACCTTCAATTAGTCCAAAACTTCAATGTAATAGCATTGATGGTGGAACCATTTTGAAGGTAGTCCACTAGCAGCACGCCCTTCTTATCCCAGAACACAGACGCCATCACCTTAGTGGCTGATTTTTGCCCCATGAACTTCTTTGGGCGAGGAGAACCACTTTGCCTCCACTATTTTGACTGCTCCTTGGTTTCAGGGTCATACAAATAAATCCAGGTCTCATCCATAGTGACCAGTCGATCCAGGAAGTTCTTATCAGTCTGGAAACGCTGACAAATGGACCAGGAAGTTTTCACTCACATGCTTTTCTGATCTGTTGTCAAACATTTGGGGACCCACTTTGCAGATATCTTCTTCATGTTCAAATGTTCATGGATAATGACTAGAGATGAGCGAGCATACTCGTCCGAGCTTGATGCTCGTTCGAGTATTAGGGTGCTCAAGATGCTCGTTACTCGAGACGAGCACCACGCGGTACTCGTCTCGATTAAACGAGCACTGACCATTGAATTCAATGGAGCCGACAATACAGCCGGCTCCATTGAAAACAATGGGCTGCCGGCGAGTGCGGGATGAATTTTCGGGAAGGGCTTAAAAATATAAGCCCTTCCCTAAAAATCATCCAGAAATATGTAAAAAGTTAAAAAAAAAATATTCTCACCTTGTCCCGGCAGACGGAGTTCAGCCGCGGCCGGCCGGCAGTTCTCCTGAACTGCTGTGAGTAGTATTCAGCAGCCGGGGATTTAAAATCCCCGCCTGCTGAATGAGCAGCCTCTGATTGGTCACAGCCTCACCAATCAGAGGCAGCTCTCACTCACCCATTCATGAATTCATGAATGGGTGAGTGAGAGCTGCCTCTGATTGGTGAGGCTGTGACCAATCAGAGGCAGCTCATTCAGCAGGTGGGGATTTTAAATCCCCACCTGCTGAATACTACAGAAAGCAGTTCAGGAGAACTGCCGGCCGGCCGCGGCTGAACTCCGGCTGCAGCGGAAAGGTGAGTATACATTTTTTTTTTACACATTTTAGGATGATTTTTAGGTAAGGGCTTATATTTTTAAGCCCTTCCCGAAAATTCATCCCGCGCTCGCCGGCAGCCCATTGTTTTCAATGGAGCCGGCTGTATTGCCGGCTCCATTGAATTCAATGGGCTAACATCGTTCTTCTCTGCCACAGCTGTTACAGCTGTGGCAGAGGAGAACGATCTTTATGCTGACAGTGCGCGCGGGGGGGGGGGGGTCTCACTCTTGCCACTATTGTGGCTTAATAGTGAGACCTCGGAGCCCGAAATGCAGCCCTGCATGTTGCTCCTCGCCTGCCCTATCCATTTCTGTGTTTTTTACATGACTTTGGTGATTTGCTAAGATTTTCACAAATGAAAACCTTAGCGGAGCACCAGTCATATACAGAAATGCTCGAGTCACCCATTGACTTCAATGGGGTTTGTTACTTGAAACGAACTCTCGAGCATCACTGAAAGTTCGACTCGAGTAACGAGCACTCGAGCATTTTGGTGCTCGCTCATCTCTAATAATGACACAAACATGTTCACCAGAAATCCCCATGATGTCGGCTATTCCTTTAGCGGAAATTTGCCGATTCTCCAGTATGAGGTTGTGCGCAGCATCGACGATCTCCGGAACAACAACCTCTCTCGGTCGTCCAGGACGTTCCTCATCATTGGTGCTGAAGTGGCCCGTTTTAAATTTGGCAACCCAGTTCTTAACTGTAGAATATGAAGGGCATTGATCCCCCAATGTCTGCGACGTATCACCATGAATATCCTTCGCGGACTTTCCTTGCAGAATTTTATCACTCCTCTGCTCTCATTTCTGGTGAATATCGCCTTAGACTCCGCCATTTTGTTTTCCCGCGTGCCGAGATCACTGTTGCCATAAGCTACAAACACAACATTTTGAAAACATATATTACACACATAAGGCTTTCATGTGATGTAACATTTGTTACCATAGAAACAAAAAAAGAACACAAAGCCAAAGACTCATCAGCACCCCCTTGTACAAGTTCTTGGATTAAGACCAATATTAACAAGATATTTTGAATTCTCCCTAGTACCCCATTCCAAAATTCACTCAATTTTACACAGTCCAGACCATAGGCATTAAATCTGCACCCTCCATACTACACCTCGAACAGTCTGAGTTCAATAGGACACCCACGTTAAACAATGTTAATGGAGTACGATAAACTCTATGCACTAAATACACTTGCGATACTCATTGACTGTCAGATATCATTGGAATCACACATAACATTATCTTCACTAATATGGCTTAAATCTTTTCCCCATTTTTCTTTTAGCTCATTTTGGAATTGCTGTAAATAGTAAGAAAGCATCTGTCTGTATAAATAAGACATTAACCCTTCGTAGCTCTAGAACACCCAAGGAAATTCCCCAAAGGGTGTTGAACTGTAAACGCAGATATTGACGGGCCTCAGCAGCAAACACATGTTGTAACTGAAGGAACGGAAAAAATAATTATGGGAAACATCATAAAGCTCTTTAAACTGTTCAAAAGTATAAAAAAGTCCCTAGAATGTACTTGTTACAAAAAGTTACCCCCTCTCTTCTTCCATGGTGAAAATCCCTCCAACCTACACAACTCTGGCAATTTGGGGTTTCTCCAAACGGGGGTGTATATAGTAAATCCATCTGTCTGCAAAATCTGCTTAGATTCATTTAATAATTTAATTATTAAAATAATTGTCAGATACAAGATATAATCCTTTATTCTTCCTCCTTTCTTCCCTCTCTACAGCCTGTTACTTTTCGGTTGGAAGGCGGAAAGATGAGAAGGTCAGTTTTAGAGAGGTTAAAGGGGTTGTCCCGCGAAAGCAAGTGGGGGTATACACTTCTGTATGGCCATATTAATGCACTTTGTAATGTACATCGTGCATTAATTATGAGCCATACAGAAGTTATTCACTTACCTGTTCCATTGCTGGCGTCCCCGTCTCCATGGTGCCGTCTAATTTCAGCGTCTAATCTCCCGATTAGACGCGCTTGCGCAGTCCGGTCTTCTCCCTTCTGAATGGGGCCGCTCGTGCTGGAGAGCTGCTCCTCGTAGCTCCGCCCCGTCACGTGTGCCGATTCCAGCCAATCAGGAGGCTGGAATCGGCAATGGAACGCACAGAGCCCACGGTGCACCATGGGAGAAGACCTGCGGTCCACCGTGGGTGAAGATCCCAGCGGCCATCTTCGCAAGGTAAGTAAGAAGTCACCGGAGCGCGGGGATTCGGGTAAGTACTATCCGTTTTTTTTTTTTTAAACCCCTGCATCGGGTTTGTCTCGCGCCGAACGGGGGGCTATTGAAAAAAAAACAAAAACGTTTCGGCGCGGGACAACCCCTTTAAGTTTGAGAAAAAGGGAGGACATAGTATTAGAGACAGCGGAGAGACAGTCGGTGATATTTTAGAGGAATGGTCCAGAGATCTCACGAGAGGAGGTGTATAGTTGGGTGTCGTCAGCGTAGAGATGGTATTGGAGGCCCAATTTGTGGATGGTTTGTCCAATTGGGGCAGTATAGATAGAGAAGAGAAGGGGACCAAGAACTGAGCCCTGGGGGACCCCAACAGCAAGAGAAAGTGGAGAGGAGATAGAACCAGCAAAGGAGACACTGAAAGAGCGGTCAGAGAGGTAGGAGGAGAACCAGGAGAGGGCAGTGTCCTTTAGACCAATAGAGTGGAGCATAGTGAGAAGGAGGTTATGGTCGATGGTGTCAAATGCCGCTGACGGGTCAAGAAGGATTAGTAGGGAGTAGTCACCTCTCGACTTTGCCGTCATCAGGTTATTTGATACTTTTCTGAGGGCAGTTTCAGTCAAGTGTAGAGAGTGGAACCCAGACTGGAGGGGGTCGAGGAGCAAGTTGAGAGAGAGAAAGCGTGTAAGGTGAGAGTAGACCAGGCGCTCTAGTAGTTTGGAGATGAAGGGCAGGTTTGAGACAGGTCGGTAGTTGGCAGCATTGATCGGGTCAAGGGTTGTTTTTTTAAGTAGAGGGGATATGATAGAGTGTTTAAATGAGGAGGGGAAAGTGCCAGAGGTTAGGGAGAGGTTGAAGATTGTGGTGAGGTGAGTAATGAGAGCTGGGGAAAGGGACCGGAGGAGGTGAGAGTACCCATAATGAAAAGGATTGCGCTTATACAGAATGGTGAAGCAAGTGTACAGTATTTTTTATTTAATGTGTTCCTAATAGACAAACAATAGCTGGTTGAAATTGTTGAATACATGAAAAAACAGTGTCTCTTTTAGTTTATCCTCCATACCTCACAGATTCCACAAAATTATATGAACCTCTTGATCCATGGTAAACTATATTTATTATTTGTGTTTTACACATATATTAAGACGTCCGTTGCATTGCGTGGTACAAGAAGAGAAGAGGAGAGAAGGGAAAAAATCCCCATACTATACCCAGCCCATACAGATATACCCAAATCACTTAGGGCTCTAAGCACCTAGGCATAGTATTAATGGAAAAAAACAACAACAATATCACAGTAAGGCCAGTAATACTAAGGAGCACTTTGCATATCCACACCACGAGCTTGTGCTGAAGTAGCCTGCGTAATAGTATTTGCTGAGGCAGATGAAGTATATAAAACAGGGCCATGCTTACCCATCTCAATTACAGGGTGAGTTAAAGGGGTTGTCCCGCGAAACAAAGTGGGGGTATACACTTCTGTATGGCCATATTAATGCACTTTGTAATGTACATTGTGCATTAATTATGAGCCATACAGAAGTTATTCACTTACCTGTTCCGTTGCTGGCGTCCTCGTCTCCATGGTGCCGTCTAATTTTCAGCGTCTAATCGCCGGATTAGACGCGCTTGCGCAGTCCGGTCTTCTTCTTTTCTGAATGGGGCCGCTCGTGACGGAGAGCGGCTCCTCGTAGCTCCGCCCCGTCACGTGCCGATTCCAGCCAATCAGGAGGCTGGAATCGGCAATGGACAGCACAGAAGCCCTGCGGTCCACCGAGGGTGAAGATCCCGGCGGCCATCTTCGCACGGTAAGTAAGAAGTCACCGGAGCGCGGGGATTCGGGTAAGTACTGTGCGGTTTTTTTTTTAAGCCCCTGCATCGGGTTTGTCTCGCGCCGAACGGGGGGGCTATTGAAAAAAAAAAAACCCGTTTCGGCGTGGGACAACCCCTATTAGAAGTCCCATAAGAGGAGGACGATTCAACTGTAGATGTTTCTTGAGCATTTCTTACCAGGGTTGCAGGAGGAGTGGAATGAGCAAATTTGGCCAACCTGTTTGGTGCATGGCGGTCCTCCTTAGGGAAGAATGTTTAAAGCGTTGAGTGCATTCCGCATAATCACCCTGCTTTATATTTGTATTTTACTGTACTTTTTCTGTCCGCAAGACATGGTTACTTGCGCGTGGCAAACAAAGAAACACCGATTGAAATGGCTAATTAGTCTTAATGAGTTCCAGATGCGTTTTTTTTCCAGCGGAATTACGTAGTGTTTCATCCATCTCCTTGCCTATTGCGCAACCCCCATTGACTGCTATGAGAAGCTTTGGTGCGTAAATACGGAGAAAAATAGAGCATGCTGTATGATGCGTTTTTAATTTTTCCTTTAGAACGTGCGTGAAAATCTCAAGTTTGGCAATGTGATGTGTTCTTCTCTCGCACGATAATGCAATGCATTATTTACGATTTCTCACTGCGAGGGCTCCTGCACATGAGTGTAGCCGTAGATACGATTGCGAGAGCATGGCGTGATTGCGATGTGAAGGCAGCGCTATCACGTGCTTTTGCGCACGTATCTGCACATTCTATTCTTTTTCACTCTTTCGGGCCCATTCACATCGGCGCGGGACACATCCGGGCCATGCAGGAACCGGCTGAGCAACCTAATTAGTCCCCAGTGTTATTGATGAACACTGCAAAATCGCGCAGTTCAGTGTACGACTTTGTGCAGACAGTGTGCGCACTTGTGCACTCCCATAGACTCCAACGGTGCCTTGGATGCACAAATGCACACCAAAATAGAGCAGGTCTCATATGTTTTTCCGTACATGAAAATATAGCGCAAAAACGCTGAATGTGAGGGAACCCTTTGAAATCAATAGGTTCTACTCTTCGGTTTGCGCAAGCGATGTTGCAAAATTGACGGTCTGCAGGTGCAATGGCAGCATGTTCTATTTTCGTGTGAGTCTCGTCTGTGAGGTCGCCCACACATCGCACAGCATATGGACGGGATATCCATGTGATGCGAGTCACACTCCAGAATGTCGAGCGCGACCCGCTCTCTACAAATGTAAATGAGGTTTCAGGGCAGACTCACACGGACATATGCACAAAAACGTACACAGCAGCGCAGCATTATTCCGCCGTGAATGTTACGTTTTTTGCGCATTCTGCTGTACTTTTTGCGCTGTCGAGGACCGTTCACATGGGCGCGGGACACGTCAATGCTGTGATTTACAAGGTTGTGCAGCCTAATTAGTTCCAGACGTCTTCGTTTTTCCACAAAATTGCGCAGCGTAATGCACAATTCCTCAGGTATCGGGTGCACATTTGCGCACCCCCCATCCATTTGCGCATTAAAACAGAGCATGCTGCGTTTTTATTCTGGCGCACACACGCAATATGCAAAGAATAGAACTCACTGAAATCAATGTGTTCTGTTCTCTGCACACGCAACTTTTGCAAGTGCGAATGCGTCCGTGTGAGTCCGCCCTCAGCCCGAGATCTAGCAAGACGTCTTCTTCCCCTTTAAGAAAATGAACCTGACGGTCCAGATAGCTTCTATGAAGGACAGTAGCAAAAACTGATATATAAGGTACAAGCGTGATCATATGGAATGAATCTAGACATTTATTAGCCCCCCATGACCTCTAGAAGCCCGCAGCAGCGCCCCCCACCCCAGCAGCAGCTCCGCCAGCCACGATGGGTAGAGTCTGTCTTCCTACAAGACAAAGCAGTGCAGTATTGCTATAATTGCCTCCACTAGGGACGCCTGCGGTATTATATCATTACTCTTTCCTGCTGGAGACCACCAGAGATTAATGCATTATTAACCCTTTTCCGGCAGAAGACCACTAGACCAGCTGCGTATCAATCTTTGGTGACATTAACCCCTTCACTCACGACACCCTTGAGGACCACTGCGTGAACCCTTCCAGATTAAGCATGAAGTAACCTCTTCCTGCTGCAGCTGACAGCCGGACAATTTATTACCCCCTTCCTGTTGGATCTCCAGAGGTTCATTTCTACCTTCATGACCCCCTTGAACGTTGAAGTGCGCCCGCGTAACGTCTGCGCCGCAAAAGCTTGGCTTAACCCAGTAGGCGCCAGGCCAAGCTGGCAATGAAAATGATTCTCTACTTTGCACGATGGCTTTTCCAAACTGTACCTTGAATGCTGTTCTAGAACTTAATACAGATGTAGCAGAGCTGAGTTTGTTAACTCTTCGAGGCTTCAGTGATTGCAGATTGTTTGTGAAAATCTGAACACTAATCATGCCGGTAATGATGGAACGACTAACGATAATTTGTGGAAGCATGAAAAAAAAAATCAAACGCCGACGATCAGATTGCGTGAACAGGTAGTCGTTCTTCAACGACTGCCTGTTTACTGTGAATAGAGGTGGGCGGCCGCCAGATCCCGGCCCGCTCCGTCATCATTCACTAAGCGATTATCGCACCTGTCAAAAGCACAAGAGCGATCATCGCTTGGACGACTGTCCGGCGCCCATCAGTCGTCCCGTATAAAAGGGCCCTGAGTTAATATAATGTAGTCGGGTTACCTGCAGTCCAATGAATGATAACACATTGGGACCTGATAAGGAGTTGAGCCAATGGACAAACTCAGCTCTGCTACAAGTTTTTGTTTGGAGCTAGTTTAATTTTTTCTAGGGGTGGTTTCACACGGGCGATAGAATAGTGCAATTTTTGCGCGATGCGAAGGGGAGTAGAAATGCTGGATTATGAAACCAATGATTTTCAATGGTTTCCTTTACATTTGCGATGTTGCGAGTAAAAAAAAAGGTGACACGTCCTATCTTTCTGCGTTTCACATTTTTTAAATCTCCCATGTTTCCCCGTGGAGCCTCCTTTTTATCGCATCGCAAATCACAAAGTTGCGATTTTCGTGCGATGCAATATGTTTTTACCATTTGAAAGTCCTATTGACTTTTGCGCTAAAAAATCGCGTCAAAATCACAAGAGAATCGCAAGAGGCAATGATGTTTTTGCGAGAAAAAGCAGAGCTGACGCTCAAAAAAAAAAGACATGATTTTCTTGCAGCAAAATCGTGATCACCCAAGTGAAACTAGCCTAAGAGGGATATAAATCGGGATTTACTAAGCTTTATAGGTAAAGGCGTGACTTAAAGCTGATGGATCTCAATGCAAAATCTGTAACAGGGTCCCCGCAGTTCACTTATAGTACTGGTCTCATCATATAGGTTTGGGGCCCAGATACAACTGCATCCTCTGCGTCCACTATAGTTAGGCCACTTTTTAAGTGTCAAATGGGCTCATTTGATGAGGTAGGGACTAGGTAGAGACATGATGAGGTAGGGATATGTTTGATGCTTTAGGGCCTTCAGAGGAAGGGGGTCCAGCCTGTTTTTTCACATGTTTATTTTTTTATCATTGGGCTCTGTACATCTCTTCCGAGCAATCGCATTGAGAGCAAGCAGCTTGGATGAGGTGTGGTGGGGGGGCAGGGGGAGTATTAACCAAAGAGTCGTGCTCAGTGTGTAAGGTGATCCTTCCGTTTCGGATAAAAAACAGGCACCATAAAACATAGCGGGCACCATAATGGGGTCCCATTTTAATCTTTACTGTTGGATCTCATGCTAGATTTTGGTCCTCCGACGGGCACTTTTAGGGACCATTTTTTGGATTACTACTTTGGAACCCATTACCTCAACAGTTTTTATTTTTATAAAGGGATCACTGTCTACATGTAACAGTGTAGCAAAATAACAAAAGAAGAGGATTTTAGATGATAAATTAACCAGATTTATAATGTTTTCCTCTGTAGAAGCCAATTAAAGAAGCTTTCTCAAATTTTTAACACCTATGACATGTCAAGGCATCGCTCTCACTCAATGGATTCTGATTTCTTCTATTTTAGGGTCTGAAGGGGTATGGTTTCACCTTGTGGAGATTGCAAATTTAGTGTCTGGAGTCTTATAGGTCATGCAATGCTGCCTGGAAAAAGGTAAGCAAATGGGAAATAGTATAAAGTATGCCTTAGGTCAGTTTAAACTTTGTTTTGGATTATTTTTTGCTCCCCCCCCCCCCCCACACCTCCGTCATAAGAAAAAACTATATATATTGCAATGATAGGCAGTCTGTCCGTATTCTGTTTGTGCAGAAAGCAGTAAGTCCACAGCTTAGTTGAATAAATACAGCCCCAAACCAATGCAATAACAAATACAGCACCAGAACCAAGCTCATAACATAAATACGGTAGTAGAACCAAGCTCCCAATATAAATACTGCAGAAACCAACTTCAGTACATTGATATAATATCAGAACCAAGCTCATAACATAGATACAGGAGCAGAACTAAGTGATTGTGTTGCGGGGCGTCTATGGGCTGACAGTTGCGCCTTGAACTAGCAGAGAGGAGGGGATACAGCCAGAAGGATGATGATTCATGTAGCTCAGCAAGATGCTGCTGCAGGAGGAAGAAGATTAACAGGTCATGCTGACCTCACCCTCAGCCTACATCCACCTGGTGCCCCCTACAAGTTGATGGAAGATTGGCAGATGCCCTATGCAACCGCATGGGTTACACGTAGCTAAGGCCAGCCATTGTGCAGCCTTTTGGAGGGTAGCTTCCCCATATATCAATGACCAATTTTTTTTTACTGCTAACAAAATAAAAAGCATAGAAAATGCATAAAAGAGGGTCCAGTTGTACCTCCTATCTACTCCTTATACCCTGTAACAGTATGATTTAATCCACACTAGGGTATCTACAGCCAATATCTAATCTCTATACACTGTAACACATGATGCCAGTGTAGTTTAAAGGGGTTGCCTAAGTTAAGGAAACCCCTGCCACTGAGTCTCCCATGCGTTAAAAAAAAAAATTATGGCTGCTCACCTCTCTCTGTCCCCACTTGTCCCCCACCGGCGGCTCCAGCCTCCCTGTTATGTGACTTTACAGGCTGCAATCAGCCTGAGCTGTCTACAAACAAGCTGGAACAGCCAATGACAGAGCTCAGCAATGATGGAACAATAATATACAAACAGTGCGCTAAATTTGATGAATGTGCCCATATAAGTACAACCAAGAAAAGGGGCATATAGGATGCAGTGGGATGCAGTACAAAAAGGCAATATAGCAATATTTAAAAAAATTAAGAAAAAAGTAGCAATAAAAGTAAAAAACAACAATGTATCAATGTAAAAAACACCCACCCAGCAGCAACAGGTGGAGAACGAGAGCAGAAGGCAATAACCAGCAGTAGGCTGGGGTAGTGGACCATTTACGGTTGCAGCTACTTGTTATATTCTTCTGGCGCAGGGTTATACACACAATTCAGAGGTGAGTAACAGCTGATTTGTTATTTTATAGCCTGGGGGACCCGGTGACAAGGGTTTTCGTAACTCGGGCAACCTCTTTAAGCTCGAAGATGTACTGCAGCAGATTAGCCCCCTCCCCCTGCATTTTCAGCGTAAGGCTGGGTTCACACGGGGCGGATTTGCCGCAGAATTTCCGTGCGGACCTTCCTGAGAGATGTGAGACCAACACCTATCTCAAAAACTGAGGCCAACCACCAGCAGCCAAGTTGGGAGTCATATTGAGTTAACCCTGTTTTGGGTTGAACTTTGCTAAAAATTTGGTTCAGCACAAGCCTGAACCTCGGGTGGTTCATCTTGGCTGACCCCACTAAAATGGCTTTTTCTTCTGTGGTTATCCACCAGTTTTAGGGGGATTGGTGAAGTTCGTGTTCATTCAAACGAATTCCAAACCAAACTTTTTGCCCAAATTCATTGAACCAAACTTTTGAAACATTTGCTCATCACTAGTGAGAAGTTACAGAAACAGCTGAGCGGGCTGTTCTATGCTCTCCCCGTACCTTCCATATAGAAGTGAATGGGAGTTAGGTAAATAGCGTTAGCGCTTGGCTGTTTTCATACTCCTGGCCATCTGGGCCTCTATGAACAGAGGGGTATTGTCATCTTGGCTATGATTGGTCAAGATGGGAATACCCCTTTATGTGAACAATTCACCATTACGTCAGATCAGGATTTACACAAACTCTCCCACTCGTCATCAACTATGCGGCCAAAATCAGTAAAATCCTGTTTACTTTTTAATGGAATCTCTTTAGACTATGGAATTAAGAGTTTCCTATAAAATTAGATGTGATTTCCTTTCTTGCCTTGGTTAACCCAATCAAGTTTGCTATTTCCCATGACCCCATAGCTAATAAATTTCTTCTTACTCTATTTAAAACCCGATAATTGTAAAATTCTAAATAAATGTTTATCCTCAAGTGTCTAACAAAACAGTAACTCTTCAGTACACTGTTCTCTATAACTAGCGCTGCCCTAAGTATATCAGATGATTTCCAGAGAGCCTGTTCAGGAAAGTCACACAGTATTTTGATATTGGAGGAATTGTCTACCCCCCAAAAAAGTTTTAAAACTTGCTCAGTCAAGATTGTGGAGAAACATTTAAAGAGCCATACTCCTCTCACCCAATCACTCGCTGTTCCTGCTGCCTCCGCTTCCTGCTGTGGCAATAGTATCACCAGCACCAGGGACATGTGACTGACCACTGCAGCCAATCACTGGCTCACTTTGGCCAAATTACCTGCAGAGGTCACATGTCCTTGTGTTGATGAGCAGTGGGGCAATGATGTAATGGGAGTGGTGGGGTATCAGGTGAGATGAGTACGGCTCTTTTTACCCTGGAGATCCTAAGGTTTTTGACTCATGTGGACCCCCAACACGAGTCTGTTAATTCTGAGCACAGTATCTCACTTTTCACCTCAAATGTGGTTTCAAGGGACCCCTTTTTTAACTATTTGTTACTTTCTGTTATTTTACCAGTAAGTGGTTGAGAATATCACTAACAAGCAAGGGCAGTTTCACACCTGCGTCAGGAGTTCCGCTTTCCTGCTCCATTCGAGGGGCCGGAAAGGGGAATCCCTGTAGCTGAACGCTCCCGCAATAACCTCAGAGGTGCGGTGCATTGTGGAGAGAAGCACAACACTCTTTCCTGCTTTGTCTACATAAGACGCTAAGGAGTGGTCTCTCGTAAAACCGAAAAGAGAACATTTTACTGCCCTAGGAAGAAATTATTTTGGGATGAAAGTCTTGTTTTGCTGCACTGTGACCGGCCAGTAGTAGCATGTTCTTCAGCAAGGGGTCCGTGAGTTCCATTGATGTAAAGAAATTGCCCATGGCAATATCTCGATGAGTGACGAAGTACCCTATTGCCAATTCATTCGCCACCTTGAATGCAATATTTGTTGCTTTCTTTACCCAAGTAGGGCAAACCTTTCAGTAGCTGGAGTCACATATCCAGAAGATCTTTTTTCCATATTTTGCTGGCTTTGAACTCATGTACTGGTGAAGGCCACAGCAACCTCGAAGGGGACCAATTGCATATTAGTAGTCAGATGCACACCTGGGAGGTAGTACTTTTGACGACTGTGATTTATCGGGTCCCATATTTGACGAAAAGGTGCAAGTTTGTCTGTAGCCCTTTGAACACTTCTTGACAACTTGTCCTCAAATCTCAAAAAGTTAATTAGGTCTTCAAATCTTCCCCCAATCATCGTGACACAAAAAATTGGTGGACCGTATTTCTTGCTCCACAGAATACGGACATTAGAGAAATTGCTTTTCAAGTGACAGCAGTCCGATCAAAAGCTCGAATTTCTACTGAATCACATTTTTGCCGCATGAAAAATTAATTTTTTCTTTAAAAATTCTCTTTCTTCCAAATCGGTGTACTCCACAGTTTTTAAAATAATATCACTCGTGAAATACAAATCAAAAGCACCAACTGGACTCTCCAATATCTTCAAAGGTGGCAGCTTTACCAGATCTGTTTGTGACTTGATAATATTGCGTCTTCTCACTCGGCATGACGCCGGTGGATTTCTTCTCCACAGAAAGCCGTCTTTCCCTACATATTGTCATCCATATTTTCAGCACTTTGCTCGTCCTGGACTTCACTCGCAACGCTCACCTGATCCTCTTCATGGTCAATTGGCTCGGGGTCGAATTTGTCGTTACTCAACTCTATGTCATCATTGTCTTCCTCCGCAAGGAAACAGATTATTTCTGTGTCACTCAGTTTTCTTTTCGACATGCCGAAACACAAAAATTATGAACACACTCTTGTTCTCCGATTTCTCACAAATGTGGTGGGATATACCCCAAACCACAGCGATACATTATCTGCCATCCACAGCAAAGAATGAAGGCGGGAAGAACAAGTGACCTGCCAAATAGTTCATGAGTCCATCAGACTCATGTTAGGTGTCTATGTAACAAAATTAAGTAATAGTATTTATCTGGTTCATACATAATGTAGAAAGAAAGTGCAAAATTGTTGTATACGTGGAACACAATGATGGAGGAATAGTGAAGGGGGCTAAAGGAAGGAAGTACCGCAAGTTCTCAAAAACATTCTGGAATGAGTTCGAGAGACTCACCTTAGGTGTTCCAGGGTTAATGTTTCTCCGCTATCCTATGTTTCTCCGCTATCCTTTGCAGGGGGGGGGGGGGGGGGGCAGGGGTAGCAGTTGCACTCAGGCCCTTGTGCCTCAAGTGCAATAACTCAAACGTGCTTAGATACTCTCCTAGGTGACCTAAGAGTGTTATACAGGGCTTGCATGGCTCTTATACACTGTTATACAGTAGTTTTAGGGGTATTTATGAAGTTCTTGTTCAGTCAAATTAATTCGGACCCAACTGAACTTTTTGCCAAAATTCGGCAAACAAGCCTAACCGAACTTTTCAAGCATAGTAGCTCAGCGATTAGCACTGTTGCCTTGCAACGCTGGGGTCCTAGGTTCAAACCTAATGACTAAGGACAGTATCTACATGGTGTTTGGTCGTTCTTCGCATGTTTGCGTGGGTTTCCTCTGGGTACTCCAACTTCTTACCACACTCCAGAAATATACTGATAAGTGAATATAGATTGTGAGCCCCAAAGGGGGTAGAAACTAATATCTAGTGCTGTAAAGTGCTACATAATATGCATGCGCTATACAAATAAATGGGATTGTTCTAAGTTTGCTCCTCACTAGTTCTGAGGAATATTCTTGCCCAATTAAACGGCCTTAAGTCCATACGCCTGCCACATACGGTAAGAAGATGCCATGTTATAGATGTTGCATTCGTGGCCCAAGAGCTCCAGTAATCGGTTCATTCAACATCTGAGCCCTACTCGGAGTCAGAGATTGTTTCTATAATCTCCAGACCTCTGATCACACAGGACTGGATTGCATGGCTTAATCATAATCGTGTTCAGCCTGTTTTAGGAAATAGTTAATGCTGCATTTAACTAAGCAGATGTTTTCTATAAAAAAAAGAAAACATAAAAGAAAGAGGAAGCATAAAGTGTTGATGTGTAATTCTAACCAGACGCACACCGTTATAATAGAGAGAGACCGAGGATCAGCCAGAGATAAAGAGAACAGATGGGGAAGGATGAGCGGTGATGGACGGCAGATAAAGACACAGGATGGTAGATTTCAAAGTGATTCTCTATTTGTGGGAAGGATCCCTTAAACTGATCTACAGCATCCTCCTCCCGGGACCCCCAGTGATCAACTGTGATCTACTGGAAAACCTGGTAGTGGGTTCAATTTCCCTACGGCACCTCCACAGGTGAGATTGAAAACTACACAGTACTCATTCAGATTATTGTGACAGCAGAGGTCCTCCAGCATGGGAAGCCCTCCTAATAATTGCACTCCAAGAGAGGCGGGTCATACACAGGGGACCCCCACTATTAGTTCAAAATAGGGTATGTGAAGATGGGTTATCTAAAGTAGACAACCTCTTGAAATGGAATTGTCTCTGGAAGACAATAGTTATCCATATAACCTATTGGTGCTGCACCCCACTTATAACCTCTGCCATGACCACCGTGTATTGTACATTCCCTCTACAGCGGACACTGAAATTCCCTCTGTATTCTAGACAATTAGGCGGGGATTTCACCGTAATCTACAGCCTTGGCGCTCGGTCTTCTGGCACCAGTGATGCTCTATAAACAGGGCACAAGGGCCTTTTATGTAAAGTCCCTGGCCTGCTTACAGGACATTAATGCTAATGTCCCATTTCATGGGCTCCTATTGGATGGTTGTGGACCCACGTGACCACAGCAGCCAATGTAAACAGGTATTGACGTGTGGATAGGATCGGAGGAGAGGAGTAGTGGGTCAGCAAAGAAGTATTACATGTTTTTTATATATTTCATCCCCCCCCCCCAGTGCCATCAATGTTTTTATACTTTGAAAACTAAGGATTTGTACAACCTCTGAATTATATGGATATGCAGTACGGCACCCATAGAAGTCTATACGACACTAATGTATTTTTGTCGGCCCTTAGAACGTTTTATCTGTCAGATTATATTTTAGGTTTCATCCACATCAGTGTTTTTGTTCTGCTGTTCCATCAGTGAAGGTGTGATATCAGGCCGAGAAACTCAACTCAATATCACGCTTGCCAATGCGCGATTTTCATGGAGATGCGAAGCATTTTTGATGAAAATTTGCGAAATTGCGATCCTCGTTCATGTGTTTCCCGTGCTTGATAGTATCACACGTGCTTCCCATTGACTTCAATGTGAGTGTCATGCAATGTCTTTCAAGGTCCCATTGAAAACAATGGTCGAGGCGCTCCACGGGAACGCCCCCAAAAAAACACAGTGATTTTTTTTCCTCGCAGCATCGCTCCTATGAATGAATCCATTCAAAAGAATGGATTTCGTATTGGTGCGAGTTTTGTGCGTATCGCCTCCCACAAAACTCGCGTGAGAATATAGTTTGTGTAAATACGTACTAACTAGAGATGAGCAAGCGTACTCGGAAAAGCACTACTCGCTCGAGTAATGTGCTTTATCCGAGTATCGCTGTGCTCGTCCCTGAAGATTCGGGTGCCGGCACGGAGCGGGGAGCTGCAGGGGAGAGCGGGGAGGAACGGAGGGGAGATCTTTCTCTCCCTCTCTCCCGCCCGCTCTCCCCTGCTCCCTGCTGCGACTCACCTGTCAGCCGCAGCGGCACCCGAATCTTCAGGGACGAGCACAGCGATACTCGGATAAAGCAAATTACTCGAGCGAGTAGGGCTTTTCCGAGTACGCTCGCTCATCTCTAGTACTAACTCATCCGTTTTTTAAATGAGAACGTGCAGAAGAGGTAGAAAGACAAAAGAAGACACAACTGATGCATTAAAAATGGATGTAAATGGAACAAAATGGAAACTAACTGACAGAAATAGTCCTTTTTTGGCAGATCTAAAAATACGCAAAACTATTTAATTGGTTTAATTTTATTTCCGTTTTTCTATCCGTTTCATTTTTTTTTTTTTTTAATGAATCCGTTAAAAATGTAAAGCAAAGCCTTTGATACGAACGAGGGAGTTATCTCTCCCCTAAAAGCATTCCTTCTTGGGGAGAATATCTCCATATTGTGGCACTATATACCGTATATACCATATGGCGGCACGCAGAATAGCGATTACAGCTGTGCAAGGTGGATGAAGCCTACTATTTAATCATGTTAACAGTAAAAAAGGGTGCAGCTGAATTCTCCTTCCACTTGAGATTCATTAGAAATCAGTGCAGCCGGCAGCCTGGGATAGAGCATGGGCTTTGTCCAACCCGAAGCCCTTTTACCCTTAGTAGTTTTCATACAGATCTGTTAAAATATTCTTGATAATGGGGTATTAGAACCATTTACAACGCCTTGCATACATTAGCACCATTGAGCATGTCTGGAGTGCAGCTGTCTCAATACGAGTAGAAAAAAATATTCCCATAAAGTGTGAATAAGGGGAATAATCATGGCTAGGAGCCATCAGCTTGTCCGTTGTAGCAGCGGCGGTAATATTAATCTATTAGGCGTGACCTTAACCAAACAAACCAATGACACCGCTGTGAGGCCCCGAGGCCTGCGGGAGCCATTAAAATCCATTATCATACAAACTGGAGCAGAGAAGGACCCCCCTCTTCCCCAGAGTGTCGCTAGTCCCTTCACGCATGACTGTTATAGGATTGTCCGGCTTTTCTCTGATTACACAGATCACTCCGGTGAGGACTCTGATGCCCCCCAGAGCTGCCAGGAGTACATGAGACATTTCCATAGAGCTACAGTATTTGGAAAAAACCTGAGAGCACTAAGTCCCTATATACACACACTGTGATAATGGTTAACGGCAATGAGCTGCAATACAAACACTGCCCATAGACAAGGATGGCGCTGTGTTTAGAGGCAATGTATAGTTTGATTGGGTCATGATTGGGCAAGAACAATGATATAAAGCAACATTTTAACTGTGGGCTACTTGCTAAGGAAGAGGAGCTTGATTGTGGACTTCAACCCCTTTACATGGCACAATTATCGTCAAATCGCTCGTTAGATTCCTATATCTATCATATATTTATCTCATATCTCCATATGTATTCTATATATTATCCATTCTGACTATCCTATATCTTTCAATCTATTATCTATTGTGATAATTTGGGCTTTAGTCACACTCAGAACGCCATCTTTTCCAGTTAAGATGGGTGGCAACACTCCAGGAACTCATTTCCCTAATGTAGATTTCTTTAAAAACTGGATTCACCAGTCTTTTATTGCGTCACTTCAGCAGATCAGAGCATTATTCACACAGTATTACAGACTCTTCATAGTGCATAACATTAAAAATGTACCTGGCCGTCTGGCCTCTAGCTAAACACAGTAAAGTGACCCTCACTACACTCAGGCCTAATGCTACGACTTTGCAATTCAGAAATCCATATCATCAACGTGTCAACATAGGGGGCGTCCTCCCCTGTCTTGTTTCTTGGTGAGCAGCGTTCATCTCTCTAGATCACCTGCTCACAATGAAGTCTAACATGAACAGCCCCTTACCATCAGTTAGTCAGCATAGGGGATGTCATCCTCTGTCATACTCCATAGTGAATACTATGTCTCCTTCAGAGGAACACAGAGCTCAGAAGCTGAACAGCTTTTCTCTGAGAGGCACACCTTCTCAGGTACCTCTTAATTAATGGGCAGAAAAACCCTTTACCTGACAGACATACTTTTAATGGCCCCCTAGTGGTCACTCCTCTATCTACCGTATCTATCTATCTATCTATCTATCTATCTATCTATCTATCTATCTATCTATCTATCTATCTATCGCCATATAGCTTATTCACTGTTCATCTCCACTTCTCCAAAGTATGTTGTGTTTATGTCTGTTTGACTTGTAAGGTGGTTCCTTTCTCAGCTGTCTCCTCCCATAGAATTGAATGGAGAGGGACACAGACAGCATGGCCGCATTTCCTATATATGTGGCTGATATACGAAATCAGGAGGTCCAGGCTCCAGAGGTGGGATGGGAGCCTCCACCAAAGTTGGATAGGACCAGTATAGATAAATAAAGCACTTGTTGATAGTAGAGGTAAGAGACTCTTACTTCTTAAGTGAAGCCGACGGGTAAGGAACCTCCAGGGATAGAGTGAAGAACTTGGAACATGAAGAGTAACCAGGAAAAAATTACAACGTGTGTCAGGAAAGGGAATTTTACTCAAGAAAAGCTGATAGCACAAGAAGTTGCTATGCAGCTGGCTGCTCGTAGGCTCCGGGGAAATCTAACATCAGGTTCTGCGTTCTTAAGTTGCGAAAAGTTATAGAAGAGGGAAGGATGTAGGGAAGAGATCTGAAAATAGACTGCAAAGTGACAGGGAGAAGGGAACTGAAGTAGAGGGTAAGTGAAGGAGACAGAAAGTCAATGGACGGATGAAACAAGGTGCGTGAGAGCAAGACGTGAAAAAAATACCACTAAAGCCTCTGATTTTATTGGAAATTTGAAATAATATTGCTGAAGCCAAAAGCATTGGAAAACCAATCCAATATTATACAGGATCTAGGCTAGCGCTACATACTAACATCATTAGTACACAGCCATCTTATATCAGAGAATGACAGTCTTTATTGCCATGATAAAAATAAGCCCCCTTTAGGGAGCTGCCTGACACCAGCAACCTCCTAACTCCACTCACTTTAATAAGGCTGAGCCACACAATCAGATATAACCTTTCAGAAGCTTTGTCACTGTTTCTGGAAGAAAACAGCCATGTTTTTCTAATAGTGTAAAATCAAACATTGAATTATAGGGAAGCTACCGTCCAATAGGTGACGCTATAGAGGCATTTTCCATCTCCTGTTTGCATACCAAAGTTCCCAGAAGGCATTGCATGGCCCATTTATACACAACTATTATCACTCAAAATTCGCTCAAAAGCCGTCTTTTGAGCGATAATTGGTGTGTGTAACTGCACTGACATTGTGCAGTTTTCGTTAAGCCGTTGCTCATCATTGTCTTTCCGCATTCTGAAAGATCAGCGATCAGTTATCAGGAATTCACAGCAGGATACAGCTGATACTATTGTTTCAGCTGTATCCCGCTCTATGAACACAGCCGGAGTATGAAGAGCAGAGCGGTCCAGCTGTGTTCTCCATACCCCGCTCGGAGCGCTCGGCTGTATAACAGCCGTGCACTCAGAGCAGAGAACAGCTGGACGCAGAAGACAAGCGGGGACACCCCACTTGTCTTCTGCATCCTCCGCTCGCAGCGCTCGGCTGTATAACAGCCGGGCGCAACGTGCAGAGCACAGCTGGATACAGAAGACAAGCAGCCTTGCTTGTCTTCTGCATCCCCCACTCAGAGCGCCAGGTGAGCGCTCAACGTTTGAGCGATCACCTTGCGCTGTAAATGGACACAACTGTTTTCACTCAAGGGCCTTAAGTCTCCTTACGTCTTTTGGTACTCTCCCCAAGGAGAAACTGTCACCTTCAGATTCACATCAAAGGCCACTCACCTAGCCAAACAAAACCCGCTCTGCACTGATGAGAAGCAGTAATTCTATAGATGGGTGTCTTTTCATTTTAAAAAAGACTCTGCTTTGTCTTATAAACTTAATCATGTTACAAGACCTGCTAAAAGATCATACATTGACTTGTAGAGAAGCTATCTTCCAATAAGTGGCACTACATTGGCATTTTCCATCTCTCGTTTGCATACCTCATTTCCCAGGAAGCACTGCATGGCCTATATCCCCACACTTTTGGTGGTCTCCACAAGAAGAAACAGTATCCCTCCAGACTTTCTAATCCTGTAGAACCTCTTTAGTAGGAGCTGCAGTTCCAATTCCAAACCCTAGGGATCTTTCCGTTGTTCCAAAATCCATTAATGTTGCACAATGAACAGCTTTATGTATGCTTACACAAAACTAATATCTATATATATCACCATAACCTGAAATGAATATGGGGTTGATAGAGGCCATATATTATGCAAATCAATGCTAGTCCATGGTCACAAACCTCTATCCACTAATCTGATCTTCTCACGTTTATGTTGATATATTGGTTCATTTTGACAGCATTTTCCCTTTAAAGAACAACCTTTGCTCAAATTGAGTAGGCCAAAAAAAAGTATTGGTACTTACCAACTAGATTTCTAAATGGAAACCATCAGCAAATACCTGGAGATGCTAAGTGTGTTAGGTTGTGCTCCTGGAACCTGTAGTTCTAGGGGTTTCCAAAAGCACACTGCCACAGGTATGGCATGATTGAGCTGGCTGGGTGTAGAGTTCTCCAGCCAGCCAATCACCATTGGCCTGCTGCATATAAATAGCAGCCCCTCTGGCTTGAGGGTGTTGGTTTCCTCATACCCTTCCAAGTACCCTTGTGTTTGCATTCATGCATGGTATTGTGTAGGTGTGAACAGCGATGTGTTCTGTGTGTCTGTGCAGGTGGCCGGACATGTGGTGTGAACAGTCCTGTTCCATGTGGTGTGCATTTTCTTGTGTGTTGGTGTGAACTGTGTCCTGTTGTGCTTGGATCATTTTCCATCTGGGGCGAGCCAGGTGCTTAGGTTCCACCATGGGGCTGTCCCTATTGGGACAATCGCCCCGCTTGCAGGCAGCATTCATGAGGTAAGTTGTCTTGTGTGAGGAGGGACCTATGAGACAACGAGGACCCTTGTCATGGGCTTAAGTATATTGGCCAAAATACGAACCGATACATTGTATGTACTGTAGCAAGTCCATCTGTTTATGCATACAGGAATGCTAGGTCAGTGTTTTGGGTGTTTGTCAGTCGTTGAGTTATATCTGCCCATGAGACCCATCCTAGTTCTCGAGTTCAGGCAAGAACTAATGTAACAAACAGAAAGAAAGAAAATTGACTTGAAGGCGTTTCTGAAAACGGAATGGCTTCTAGCCTCATGTGGCGCAGAGTGTTAAGTCAGCAGAAAACCAGTCCTAAGCTCTCGCTCACGACCTGAAGGTTGCCAGATCAATCCCCACTTGGCTCAGGTAGCCGGCTCAAGGTTGACTCAGCCTTTAATCCTTCCGAGGTTGATAAAATGAGTACCCAGCTTGGTGGGGGGTAATAAATAAATTACTTTAAAGCGCTGCGGAATACGTTGGGGCTATACAAATAACAAGATTCCTTTTTGTTTGAAGCGTGATTATTGCACCCACCTCACTAAGCAAGGGGTTTTACCTCCAAAGACATTGGTATAAATGTCTTTTTACAGGGATGCGACCGCTGGGAACCCCAGAAATCCCAACATGGATGCTCCTGAATGCTTCATGAGAGTTAAGCAACAGTGTGCATGCATGACCGCCACTCCATTCACTTCTATGGGACAGAGGGAGATCGGTGCACTCGGCAATCTTCCATTGTCCCATAGAAGTGAATGGAGCGATGGTCATACATGCACAATATCGCTTCATTCACATGGTGCTCAGATTTTGGGATCACTATGGTTCCCAACAGTCGAACCCCTATCAATCAGACATTTATCCCCTATTCTATGGATAGGTGATAAATGTCATTAGTGGGAAAAAAAACCTTTTAAGAAGTACAATCTCAAGGATTGGTGATTCTCATGGCCAGAATCATATTGTGTGAGTCTCACATGACTTCTGTCACTTCAGTTGCACTTCGGTAGACAAGATCTGGAAAAGTTGCACAACATTTGAACGAAGGCCTTGAGTCTTATGGAAGTAATTCTACTTTTGGATAATGGAGGACCCAATTAAGAGAAGTCTATGGGTTATGCTTGTTAAATTGTACTGATGGGACCAAGCAAGTCGCTTAGACAAAGGACAGGAAGAATGCAAAAAGGTTTAGCAATCATGGACCATCAAAGATAATGTCCAGAATGAGTCACAAACAAAATGAAAGGGATAGGGTCTGGTCTTCCGGGTCACACAAATCATCTGTTCTTCCAGGAACACCTGCAGAGTATCTCCTCCTGCTTGGGACACCTGCAGATCATCTCTGCATGAACAATTTCCTTTCCTTCCTTTTGCAAAGTAGAATGTAACCTTTGCTTGCAACCTCACATAATGCTTCATGCAGTACAGACAGAATCATTATTATTAATGCTCATCGTGGTTCATCAAGCGAACGTCATTTTTATATCCTCAATGCCAGATGTTTTCCATAAAGCCGGCAACTAACTAGATTAAGGCAGCCCTTACTTATTTTCCTGGGATACTGCTGTTTGTGTGTGAATCACGTTGCCTTAGAGCTCACACCTCCCATGTTTGATCTTCCGCGTGCTTCATACAAGAAATGTGTTTCTCTGTGACATTCAGCTAAACTGGGTGACCACAAGGACTACTAGACCTAAAATCTGCAGCTCATAAAAGTTCAACATCATAAACAAGCAGCCAATGTCATGCTCACATATGTATGTAAATGTTTCCAGAAGTTCTCAGACAGTGGTGTACAAAGAAAAGAAGGGGCCTTAAAGCAAAGATCAATATGGCCTCCCATTATGATGTCAAGTTCTTCAAGCTAGAATGAAATGACGAAGTCTTAGATACCAAATATTCAGTTGGTTGTAGGTCTACCGCAGGACATAAATGGCCACTCATGATTCCTTGGAGAAAGGACCAAATGAAGGATAGATTTTAAATTACGAGGTTTTTAATGGAGATTGAAAGCTAGTTGATGAGTGATTCATCAAGAATGAAAAAGGTAGAACACAAGGGGGTCAGACAGACTCAAAATGCGTTACCCTTAAAAAAAAATCAGTTGAAACCAGCAGTCATCTTCTAATTTTTCCTAAACATCGGCCAGAACTATCCTTCCTGATGTCTTCCCTCTTCTTGAGGACTTCCTTACGACTTTCTAGTTTCTGCATAGTCATCTGGCAGGGGTGCACAACATGCGGCCTGGGGGCCACGTGAGGCCCGCAATGCCATTCTGTGCAACTTCAGTTTATAGGACATATGAAATGCCAGGCCTTTACCTTGACATCCATCATCTACAATGGATGCATTGTCTCCTCTCTGGAGTGTTGATTGGGAAAAATGTGACCTCCATTCTCCCTATAGGTAAGAGTTCTGGAAGTGGAACTTACTTCGATTTATTATGGCACATACTTAGGATATACCATGAATATCTCAGATGGGAATTACCTTGTGGCCCTTGGAAGAGGTTCAGTATTGGAATGTGGCCCTCAGACCAGAAAAAGTTGTGCTCCCCTGGTCATCTGGTGTCAAAGCTATTTGAGATTCCTCAATATTTCAGAACCTTCCCTATATCAAAACCTAATACCCAGATGTAGTAGAGCTTTTTGGCTACCATGAAATCTTACAGAGTACAGATCATACAGTAGAGTTAGAGTACTTTTGCATGGGCCGATAGTCACCCAAGTAATCGCTTCATAGAGCAATAATGGGCGAATGTCAGCCTGTACGAACACAGGACCCAACATGGCAAATAAGCGATAATCACTCACTTGACCTAGTTGCTTGTTTTTTAGCTCACCGATAAACCAAGCAACTATATCGGCACCTGTAAACAGGTAGTTCTTCATCTATGAATGACTGCCTGTTTACTCTGAATGGAGGCAGGTGGTCAGAAGAGATCGCAGTCCGCTCTGCCTCCATCCAGTAAGCACCTGACAGTCATCCTGTGTAATAGTACCCTTATTTGCAGTCCTTTTAAAAGACCCCTCTTGATGACACTGAACTGATAAATTTAGTAAAACATATTTATCTGTATATTAGCAGAATGGATAGTAATAGGAAACACGTGATCAGCAAAGATACTCCATGGTTGGATCTGGTTAGTTGACAGCAGGGAATATAGTCGGCGTGTGGCTGAAGCCACATGTAGTGCCTGGTGACTATATGTGGGGGAGCCGGATCAAGTAATGAAAACCAGAGGCTGGAGAGTGTGGTTGGTCTGTGTGAAATACTCTCATTGTCAAAAAAAAAGCATTGCGTAGAAGTTGTCAGAATAGAAAGAAACTTTCTCTGTGTGATTGTAAATTGGATATAAGTGATTACAATATCAGAGCAAAAGGAGAATTTATTGCAAAAAATGACCCCTTGAAGGGAGGCTCCAGTACCCTGTTCCATCGTTTCTATCTTGGATACAAGATGTGCTTGTTCCCAGTAAGAGAAACCAAGTCATCTTGTAAATATGATACCTTTTAATGGCTAACAAAAATACATGATGTTACAGCGAGCTTTCGGACCTACGCAGGATTCTTCCTCAGGCTTATGAAGTAGATCTGAAGAAATATGCATTTCTACATACATATGAATAGGCACAGACCTGGTGTAATTAATTTGCACTTAAATCAATGCCATAACAGGATGAAAAAGCACAGACATGGAGTGATTAATTTGCACTTAAAATGATACTAGTACAAGATGGGTAGAGGATTAAATACATAAATAGTCCGCTGATAAGGAATGTGAAAGTTTTATGGTCTCTATAATTGTGTTAGGGGGCCACCTGTGTGTTATCTCCGCTATAGATTTTTCATATTCTCCACTGGTGTAGATAGCCCCCTCCGATATTCATTCCGGTCTTGACAGTGTCAAAGGTAGCAATAAATTTGTACTCCCAAATTCTTCTATGACGTTAAAGGGGTTGTCTCGCGAAAGCAAGAGGGGTTAAGCACTTCTGTATATCCATATTAATGCACTTTGTAATATACATCGTGCATTAAATATGAGCCATACAGAAGTTATTCACTTACCTTCCCTGCGCTGGCGTCCCCGTCTCCATGGCTCCGTCTAACTTCAGCGTCTAATCGCCCGATTAGACGCGCTTGCGCAAAAGGGTCTTCTGCCTTCGGCTCTGTCCGGCAGCAGCGGCGTTCTGGCTCCGCCCCCTTCTACGCGTCATCGCGTAGCTCCACCCCATCACGTGTGCAGATTCCAGCCTCCTGATTTGCTGGAATCAGCACACGTGATGGGGCGGAGCTACGTGATGACTCATAGAAGGGGCGGAGCCAGAACGCCGCTCGTGCCAGACCGAGCCGAAGGCAGAAGACCCTTCTGCGCAAGCGCGTCTAATCGGGCGATTAGACACTGAAGTTAGATGGAGCCATGGAGACGGGGACGCCAGCGCAGGGAAGGTAAGTGAATAACTTCTGTATGGCTCATATTTAATGCACGATGTATATTACAAAGTGCATTAATATGGCCATACAGAAGTGCTTAACCCCTCTTGCTTTCGCGAGACAACCCCTTTAAGATTTGAAGTTGCCTTTTAATATAGTAACCTTCTATGTTGTGTCCATCACTAGAAAAATGTTCAGCCACAGATAATTCTGTCTTCCTCTGTTTAATCATGTGATGATGAGATCTCATCCTTGCTTTCAGTTTCTGTCCTGTTTCTCCAACATAAAGACCCCCAACAGGACATTTACTGCACCGGATCAGGTACACAACATCAGACGTGGAACATGTGAATGTCCCCGGGATCTTATAGTCCTGCTGTGTGTTGGGGATCCGTATCCTGTCCGCAGTCAGTATATGTGAGCAGGTCTTACAGCTCCTTACATTACAGGGATAAGTTCCTTTTTGTGTGCCAGAGGGCAACGCACTCCTATACAGTTCCTCAAGTTAGGAGGTTGCCTATAACACAGAAGGGGAAGGTCTGCGAATATGGTTTTCAGATGGTCATCCTTGTGCAGGGTATGGTGGAGTTTCCTTGCGGTTTTCCTTAGCATCTCTAGCTGTGGATTGTAGGTCCCTACTAGAGGTATACAATTCTTTCTTCCCTTCTCCTTGTATTGGAGTAGTTGATTCCTGGATATCCTGGTGGCTCTGGTGATTTGGTCATCAATTGAGGTGGGATGGTAGCCCCGAATTAAAAATGCCCTTTTAAGATGGTACAGATGTTCCTCTCTTTCTGTTTGGTTGGAGCAGATCCGGTTGTATCTGATGGTCTGGCTGTAGACGATGGACTTTTTGATGTGTTTAGGATGGGAACTGTCCCATCTGAAATATGTTGGCCGATCAATCGGTTTTCGGTATAGGGATGTCCGTATTGAGTTGTTTGAAATTTTTATGGTGGTGTCCAAAAAGTTGATTTCGGTATACGAGTAGCGTAATGTCAGGCTTATGGTGGGGTGGAATGCATTGAATCTCATGGAATTTTATTAGTTCTTGTTCGGTGTTGGTCCACATGATTATGATATCATCAATGAAGTAGAAGTAGGCCAATGGTTTGTTGGGGCAGGAGGCCAGAAAGTCACTCTCAAGTTTTGCCATGAAAAAGTTGGCATATTGCGGTGCCATTTTACTGCCCATGGCGGTCCCGGTGAGTTGCAGGAATATCTCTTTGCCAAAGGAGAAATAATTGTGTGTGAGGATGGATCTTATGAGTTGTCACACGGATTCAGAAGCAACCCCATTGGCCTCAAGGTACGCCTGGAAGGCGGTCAGTCCATCTTCGTGTGGGATGTTGGAGTATAGGCCTCCTTCACACGGACGATAGCGATATTGGCGCTACAAAATCACTGTGATATCGCAGTTTTGTACGCACGATTTTGTACTGTCAGTGATGCTTTTTCTTGTAAAAAAATCTTGCATCGCATCGCTGCTACCCGCGATTTTATCATGAGAATGTTAATAGGACTTTCTAATGTTAAAATCGCATTGCTCGAAAATCACAAGTTTGTGTGATGCGATAAACAAGGAGACTCCATAGGAAAACATGAGTCACAAACATTGCAAATTGCGGCACTATAGGGCATGCTGCGATTTGGTTTCTAGAAACATAGAAATCAAACAAAACATAGCTAATGTGAAGGAACCAATTGGAAACCATGGGATTCACATACATACATTTTGTAGCCCATGTGAAAGCAACCATAAGGATTCCACATCCATAGTGACCAGCATGGTGCTATGTTTGACAATTTGTTCAGTAAGTCCAAGGTGTCTTGCAAATTGCTGGTTGTGTTTCTCACCAGTGGTTTGAGGAGACCTTCTACCCATCCTGATATTCCTTCAGTGAGGGTTCCCACACCTGAGATAATTGGCCTCCCCGGGTTGCCAGCTTTGTGTAGTTTGGGAAGTATCTAGAATGTTTCAACCGTGGGGTTCTCCGGTACCAAGTTCAAAAACTTTGTGGAGCCCACAGATAGACTTCTGATGACCCTTCTCAATTCTCTTGCATATTTCTGAGTCGAGTCTTGATCCAGCTTGGTGTAGTATATAGTGTCTGTCAGCTGTCTGTCTGCTTCTTTCTTGTAGTCTGATGTGTTCATGAGGACTATAGCGCCACCTTTATCCGCAGGCTTAAAGGGGTTGTCCCACGCCGAAACGGGAAACGGGTTTTTTTTTTTTCAATAGGCCCCCCCGTTCAGCGCGAGACAAACCCGATGCAGGGGTAAAAAAAAAAACGGATAGTACTTACCCGAATTCCCGCGCTGCGGCGACTTCTTACTTACCTTGCTAAGATGGCCGCCGGGATCTTCACCCACGGTGGACCGCAGGTCTTCTCCCATGGTGCACCGTGGGCTCTGTGCGTTCCATTGCCGATTCCAGCCTCCTGATTGGCTGGAATCGGCACACGTGACGGGGCGGAGCTACGAGGAGCAGCTCTCCGGCACGAGCGGCCCCATTCAGAAGGGAGAAGACCGGACTGCGCAAGCGCGTCTAATCGGGAGATTAGACGCTGAAATTAGACGGCACCATGGAAACGAGGACGCTAGCAACGGAACAGGTAAGTGAATAACTTCTGTTTGACTCATATTTAATGCACGATGTATATTACAAAGTGCATTAATATGGCCATACAGAAGTGTATACCCCCACTTGCTTTCGCGGGACAACCCCTTTAATGGTGATCTCCTTGTTGTTTTTGAGTGCATAGATGGCCTTTCTTTCCTGCATATTGATATTAAATGCTTCATTTTTCTGCTTGTCCAGTATAGTGGGTGGCACCGCATGCCTAAAGAAGTCTATATATTTGTCTAAAGTAGGGTTGCGGCCAGGAGGGGGTGTCCAATCAAACTTCTTCTTGGCCCCTAGCTTCTCCTGTGTTTGAGTGCTTGAAAGTCCTGTGTCCTCTTTGTCATGGAAGAACTCTTTCAGTCTTAGTCCTCTGAAATATTCCTCAAAGTCCCTGCAGAGCTCTGTTTTGTCAAGCGTTTTAGTAGGACAGAATGAAAGTCCCCTGGAGAAGACACTGAGCTCCACATTACTGGGGTTGTGAGATGACGGATTGATAACACAGGTGATGTGATACGGGTGGGCTTGAAGGCTCTAGTACCCTGTTTGGTAGCCTCTAGCTTGGATGCAAGATGTGATATGGGCAGGCATGGAGGCATACAGGTTCTCCAGAAGTTCTATGGAAAATTAATGGACTGACAGGGAAGAGGGAGTACAGTAAGCCCACAGTGAGGAGGACAGGTAAAATGGGACCCCCCCTAGAACTCAATGGATAAGAGCACCTAGAGTGTATTGCAATTGTGAACTGCAACCATTAACAGTGTTGTGTGAAGAAAGAACAGTAAAGTGTATTTCATTAATATAGTCTACAACTGTTCCTTTAAATGGGAACCCATGACCACCTCTTACATGTAGGCTTTGTCATATCTAATGCCTCAGGTTATTTTTGAATCAACCCATCAAAAAGACCCTCATGGCAAGCGATTGGCTCCAATGTCACCTCCAAATGGAATATCCATCTGCTTGACCTTTGGTAGTTCCCATTATTGCATCCAAGCCCGGATCCTCCAGAATATCCTCAAACACTCTGGTAGGCCCGTCTGACCAAAGTTGGCTGCATCGGCCTATCCTTTATGATGAAGTTGAAAGTTTCTTACATCCATAAACTTCGAACATCAAAATATTTTCATTATTATTCATAACCAGATTGTGTCCTCCAAAAAATAGTCCAAACCAAGTATCTAGGGTCCCATAACAAGCCATTCCAAAAACCTTGTTCCAGTGTGCACCTGCTTCAGGGAGACCTACATCAGAACTGTCCCGTGACGATCCTTCCTAGGGAGCAGTAAGTACATCAATCACACATCTGAAGATGTTATTGAGATCAATAAGGCCTAAAGTTGGACTGAAGATCAACACAAGTTCGGATGTGCAAAATCCCTTGGCTGGATTGAACATAGTCACACTCTTGAAGACCAGGAGGCTTCATCTCCACCACCACCCTCAGAGCTGAACCCTATGTCTGCGCACCAAAGAACGGAAATAACCACCTCCTGGGTGAAATTCAGGAATGTAATTAATACATTCAGACTCATTCCTGCAGCCACCTCGGGGATGAAATAAATTCTCTGTATTCCACTGATGTTGTCAGATCTGTAACCGCAACGCTTCTAAATCCAACTCTTTGAATAACAATATAACATCTGCTGTTCTCTCATCCTCTGAGAGAGAAGATTTGGCAGACGAATTCTGAATAATATCTCGCACCAAACCCCTCTCCCCCCCCACCCCCCCAGCCCCCACAGCTCCCATCCATCTGGAGCCAAAGGCTTTATTTATCTCAAGACCCCTCCCCAGGTATTTTTCTTTTTTTTTTTTGTCTTTTTTTTTTTTTTTTTATCGACGCTTCTGTTGTTGTACAAATATTTTCAGAGAAAATTTGGGTTCCAATTTTGTGTTTTTCTCCAACCTCATATGCTAATATCTCGAATTTATTCCACTCAGCTTCCAGATTGCATACTAAACAGATTTGTTTTTAGCTACCGGTGAAGCCGTGTCAAGGCTATAGTCTCTCTAGATTTCATATTCACACATTTAATTAGCTCCAGAACATCGCCTCTAGACAAACGCCATAGCCCCGGTGACTGTCATTAGGAAGCAATAGGGAGTCTGTTTATAAAAGTGGAGCCATTTGTTACGAATAATACTCGTACAAAATGGAATTGTCACATTATATTCTAGAGGCATGAAGATCGTGCAGGTAGTTCTGGATTTTGCCTCTGGGGGCAAAAAAAAAAACACCTGTCATAGTCGTAGGGTTTTACCGACTGGTGATAATAACAAGCGGATGACACTAGAGGGCAGCAAATCCATACAGTGTAGAATGTGTTACTTTAGGGACGTCAAGTGATATTATGTGCCGAAGACGATGAGGGTGTGAAGATGTCACAGCTGGTCAAAGATTAGCTGGTGCCTTCAACAGCCATAAGAAGACTAAACCCTATGATCAACACGGTGCTTCTGTTGTAATTATTATTAGTCGTAGTAGTATCAAGGCTGTAAGTAGCATCGATACCGGGTCTTCGGGGTGGAAAACCTTTGCGGCTGCACATGGCACCTCAGCTTTCATTACTAAAGGGGGGGGGGTGCTGCTCCTGATGTCCTAAAGAAGGGTGTCTGTCAGTTCAAGGTACTGCTCAGAAGTAGCAGGAGGTCCAAGTTCAGTCTCGTCTTCCTGTGAACTTGCAGATCGTCCCATACAAGCAGTTTAGGTCATCATTGTTTTCTTCATCATGCAGTACTAGCTTCCTTTTTTTGGGCTAGCATCTAGGTTATGTTTGGGTCATGGGCTAGTAACGCGTGCAGCAGGTAGCTGGAGCATATTGATGATGCTCCAACAGTATTTTAGCTCAAGAAATAATGGTGCTCGTCAGGTCAAAAATCTGATCAAGTCCACTTTCACTGAAGTTACTTCTCTTTGAAGTACACTATCCTACCAAACGTAATTAGACACGTGAGCAAGAATCAACAGTAGTATTTATTTCCATGTGTTAATACTTAGTGGGGCTCCTTTGGCCCTGATGACATCAGATACTGTCTGTGGCATACTTTCTACTAATGTCTGATACACTTCAGCTGGTATTTCCCTCCACTCATCCTGCAAATGTCTGGTGAGTTCTCTCAAAGAAGATGCAATGGCCTGTCTACAACGTTGCGAGGAGCGTCGTCATTGGACCATTGAGTAATTGAAGAATGTTCTATGGAGTGATGGATCACACTACTTCATCTTCGAATCAGATGGAGGTACCTGAGTGTGGAGGATCCTGGGGAATGCCTTCTGCTTGAGTGTGCTGTGCCAACAGATAAGTAAGGTGAAGGTTCTGTTAGGGCGTGGGGATGCTTTACATGGCATGGTCTCAGTCCGTTGGTTGTAGTAACAAGAACCATGAACACAGAGGTGTACCCTGACATTCTAGAGAATAATGGGCTGCTGACAATGTGATAATACTCTGGGAATGGTCGGCCATACTTCCAACAAGACACTGTCACAAATGCAATGCTGTTTTAGGTTGGGTTGAGGATATGGATGTTCCATGATTGGACTGGCTGCACAGCTGACCTGAACCCTACTGATATCTTTGGGATGAAATGGAACGTTGAGTCAGTAAATAAGAACAGCGTCCATCTCTCCTGAGAGAACTTGCAAGACATTTGCAGGATGAATGGAGGAAGATACCAGCTGAAGTGTATAGGACAATAGTGGAAAATATGCCACAGAGAGTATCTGATGTCATTAGGGCCAATGAAGCCTCACTAAGTATTACCTTATGGAAATAAATACGACTTTTGATTCTTGCTCAGGTGTCCGATTACTTTTTGTAGGATAGTGTAAGGAAAAGCAAGAGAACACGGCGCCCCCTATCCCCCTCTCCCTATGGCAATAAAAATGAATGCTCTGCCACTGCAGCTACTAAACCAGGTAAGTGCCCCGTTTGCGCTCCCTGGCCATCATGGACAATGTGGGAATCCAGCGTAACTGTTGCTCTTTCTATGTGAGCTATTTCAGTACTCGGAGGGCTCGGAGAACACGTCTTCTAGCACTGATCACCCGGTCATCTACAATACCCAGATGCAGGACACAGATGGAATGCTGTATATTGCCATGCCACTGATTTCTCCATCGTTACACGCAGGCTTGGATGATGCAGTGTAGTTTTCACTGATCTGCTTCTTTCCATCAAGGTGGTTCACAAAGTAGTGCAGAAACACAATATTGCAAAAATAAGGTACTGTGCCTATAGGCGGTTTCACGCGAGCGTATCGTCACATGGCCACTCTGCAGATCTGTAATATGTATACATTACAGATGATATTGCAATCACATGTCATCCGCACTTCATCACTGTTTGATCTGTATTTGCCTCCATATTGGTTTTCATTGGCTTTTAGCTACAGATCTGTATTTGTCTAATAGTAAGTAATACCAATGAATGTAAATACAGAAGCAAAAACGGACAAAAGTAGCGCATGCTGCACTTTTAAAACACAATACCGCCATACTGTGCAGTCCC
Source organism: Eleutherodactylus coqui (assembly GCF_035609145.1). NCBI lineage: Eukaryota > Metazoa > Chordata > Amphibia > Anura > Eleutherodactylidae > Eleutherodactylus > Eleutherodactylus coqui. The sequence continues at coordinate 31,229,737 of NC_089849.1, forward strand.
GAAATAACAGCTCTACTATTAAAGGAGTTTTCCAACATTAGTTCACAGATAATGGGGCAAAATAGTACCAATAAAAGCCATACTCACCTTTCCAGTGTCCTTCCAATCCAGCGCCGGCTTTCCGGTCCTTGCCGGTACGATCTGGGAGGTTGTATGCTGGTCATCACTCATGTGATCGCTCAGCCAATCACGGGCCTCAGCAGGTATCTGTGCATGAACAGCGAATGACCACTGAGGTCACGGAATAGCTGAGCGGTCACATGATCAAAAGCACACAACCGCTACAACAGTCCCGGGATCAGATCAGCGGCGACCAGGGTGGATGCACGGAATGGAGAAGGACATTTTATAGGTAAGTATGGCTTTTTTTCTATTTTGCACCATTATCTGCTGCCCGTAACTTTTTTGCTTATGTCAGAAAACCCTTTAAATAATCTAATAAAAATAATGTATAATTAATAAAAGGGGCGACTGTGTCTGGTGCTTGAATGGGGTGAACTACAATACTAGGCATAGCCTCTCCTATAGACAAGCCACTGTTTTAACAATGAAGGACTTGCGCAACTCGTAAGAGTACTACAGACCCTGATCAGTGGAGGCTCCAAAGGTTGGACCCCCATTGATGAAAGATCCTAAGGATAGGCCATTAGTGCTATGGTTCCAGAGAAGCTCTTTAATACTGTTCTATCATTAAGGGTGTTGCCGCACTTCTAGGTGTTTTGATGCAGGAAGCAGACAGCTCCATACATTGCGCAGTGGTCCAGATTGGTACTGTAGGCTGAGTACCATTCACTTCAATAGGACTTAGCCTGCAATACCAAGCCGGACAACCAACCAATCAACCAGCATACCAACAGACCAGAGAGATTATTACATGTCATCTCGGTGCTAATAACATTTCAGTAATATGGTAGCTTGAGCTAGAGTAGTGGGACAACCCAAAGTTGTTGTTGGTTGTTGCATACAGGACCATGAACATATGCACTAAAGAGGTAGGCTGCTATGGGTTTCTTGAAGAAAGGGTCTCTTGGTAGAACATCTTGAGACCTTGCTCTGTCAACTACGGCCACGGTGTTTGCTAACAAAATAGGGGATCCAGGCTGAAAGGGATGAGAAGAAAACTACTTGGAGAGTATGAAGAGTAGTTGGTGTGGTGGCATCAATTGGACGTGAGCTCCCTTATTCTGTCAATTATGAAGTTGTTTCTATATCCAACTCTTTAGGTCAATACTATGTGTTCCATGAAGTCCACCTGGTGCTCTGATTTCCTTGCAGAGACTATGTACATCCTAAGGTTTTCGGTTTCACCTAATTTTGGACGGAGACTCCACTCCTTCTTGACATGGAGGTTCCTCCGTTCCAAGGTCTTGTCACCAGGGCTTCTTTCTCTCTTGATTTGTCTTATCTGCATGAACTGGACAAAGTCAACCGAACTTTGAAAACAGAAGACCATCCCAATAAAGACGTGATAGTGATGGTCTTTTCAGGTTGAATCTCTAGCTAAATCTGATCTTCCAGTGTTGGATGGAGATTGACTTTGAAGGAACCCCTCAGATGGTCCATCAGATATTACAATATCGGTGCATGCAGTGTTTCTGCCTTAATTGTGCCGAATCCCATCTCTGCTTCAGCCGCTGTATCTGCTGGGAACATATTCTGTACAATTTACCCTTTCCATATGCCGCTACATCCAGCCATTATCTGTCAACCTCTATCTTCAGTGCATGACCTTTTGTTCAAAAAGCTCTTGATGAAATATGCTCCTTTCCTCTATTAAATACCTTGGTGGAAGTTTCTATCAACTCTTTAAAACGAACATTTAAAGTAACTTATATTTCAAGAAAAGATTAAAGCGCTGAGCTCTGGCAAAGTTTACAAGCATAGATGCTGAATGCGTTTATGGCACTTAGTATGGATATTTTGCTGAGAGTTCCAAGGTACTGGCGGGTGGTAAATGCACTCAGCTTATACGGGTAGTAATGCTGGACGCTTAGATAATATAGCTGCTATCAAAAAAACACTCGCCAGCTGAATTTAAAGGGAAACCCCTGCAAAAACGTATCCCAATGTAAGTAACCATAAGAGAGTCCTCTCCCAGAATAGCTATTGTACGTTCTGTGCCTGCGGAGCAGCTTGGGATGATACCCGGCAATAACCAGCACCCTACTTACAGAGTAGACTGAGTGGTGTCAATATAATACAGAGGAAGCGGAGGGGAATATTGATTCATGATTTCCCAAGAAGCAGTGGAGAGCTGGTCAATGAATTAGCATTACAAAAACTGCTGTGACCTGGCCACGTGGGGGCGCTAATGGTCAAACATCATGTTCTATAATGGCACAACCCATGTATCTGAGCAAATGTATAAATCTACCAAAAAATAACTGGTGTTGTCCACGACAAATAATAAAACATTCACAATTTTGAAACATTTGTGTTTGTACAATTCATAGGAAGAGATGGGGAAGAGGTACTATCTGTGCCCACATTATTTTTGAGACAATAGAGAAAAGCAGTGCTTTTTGAGATTACAATCGTTTACAGGTAAAGACAAGGAGACAGTACGATCTGTGACTACATTATTTACAGTGAGTGACAAGGAGGCAGTACTATCTGTGGCTAAATCATTACTAGAGAGGCAAGGAAGCAGTACTATCAGTGACTAAATTATTATTATAGAGGCAAGGAGGCAGCACTATCTGTGACTAAATCATTACTAGAGAGGCAAGGAGGCAGTACGATCTGTGGCTAAATCATTACTAGAGGGGCAAGGAGGCAATACTATCTGTGGCTAAATCATTACTAGAGAGGCAAGGAGGCAGTACTATCTGTAGCTAAATCATTACTAGAGAGGCAAGGAGGCAGTACTATCAGTGACTAAATTATTATTATAGAGGCAAGGAGGCAGTACTATATGTGGCTAAATCATTACTAGAGAGGCAAGGAGGCAGTACTATCTGTGGCTAAATCATTACTAGAGGGGCAAGGAGGCAGTACTATATGTGGCTAAATCATTACTAGAGAGGCAAGGAGGCAGTACTATCAGTGACTAAATCATTACTAGAGGGGCAAGGAGGCAGTACCATCTGTGGCTAAATCATTACTACAGAGGCAAGGAGGCAGTACTATCTGTGACTAAATCATTACTAGAGGGGCATGGAGGCAGTACTATCTGTGGCTAAATCATTACTAGAGAGGCAAGGAGGCAGTACTATCTGTGGCTAAATCATTACTAGAGGGGCATGGAGGCAGTACTATCTGTGGCTAAATCATTACTAGAGAGGCAAGGAGGCGGTACCATGTGTTCCTACTTCACTTACAGGGAGAGAGAGGGAGGCAGTAAAATTTCATTTATACAGAAACAGAGAGGCAGTGATATTTTTGTCTACCCGTTGGTTTTACAGAGGCGGTTCTATCTGTGACAACATAATTTACAGGGAGGGATCACGAGATAGTACTATCAATGCCTATATTATTTATAGAGTAAGGCCTCCTGCACACAAGCGTGAAGCTTTTATGCTCGCAAGAGCGTGACGTAATTGAGCTCTGTATGGAACGCTGTCACGTCCACCATGCTGCTTTGCTGTACTTTTACATTGGCGCAGGAAAACCGCGCTATGTTTAAAACAGGTTGGAAGATGAAACAGGGGATTTCCTGTTCCGGCTGCGGCAGAAGCCATATCTCCAGCTTCCAGGTAAGAAATCCCCGGGATTGTTCCCTCATGGAAGAAGAAGCGGACAGATACTTTCCTACAGGTTATAGCGCCAAACACATTCACCTCGGGGGAGTTGCACATCTGCTCCACGTAGACGGGTGGGAATTCCTTCCCAGGATTCCCTCCCTGGGATTCCCTCCCCAGATTCTGACATTACATTTTTTGCCCAAAAAGGGGAAGGCGACTTCATCACCAAACACTTGCTCGGACGGTAGATTTTTGAGGACTTTGGGTGACACTTGCACGGACAGGCTCCGCTGTTTTCACACTTACCAGTTGACGAACGGATAATTCTTGCTTACTGATGCAACCGTTTTGCTTAAAATCGTTAGACAACCGGCGAATGATGTGCCCACTAGGGGAATTTTCACCAAACCTTGTTCAAAAATGACATTGCACAGGAATAACACACTGGTAGACGAGTAAATCAAGGACATCAAACACTTGGCGGCTATTTTATCTCATATCCCCTAGCAACAAGTAAGGAAAAATAAAACTTTTTCGGCCTCATCTCACAAAACTATCTAACAGTAAGACCATCGCCCACCCGCTGCAAAGCCCGAAAATAATCAGTAAAACATTATAAGCTGGAGAGACAGCAGTACATTATAAAGACGGCCCTAGACTTCCAAAAAGTTCCTTATACAGTGTAGTGGTGAGGATTCATTCCGTAAAAACCCAGGGTGGTCACTGATATACGTCAGGGGATTGGAGGGCGGGCGATGTGCTTGTAAACTATCACTCGACAATTATATAAAGATTCACTGCTGGGGAAGTAGAGAATTAAGGACATCGCTTCCCGCTGTGTGAGTTGATGTCTGTCCTAGCTGCGCACTGTGCATTGGATAATATGCGACATGTTTTATGGGTGATGTGGGCTTTTGGCTGACATTAAACAGATGACAGTTTGCTGTAGCTCAGATTAATACCATAATTAGTTCAGACATTGATGTGTGCAGAGTAGAGACGGGTACAATGAGTACAATGTCTTAAAGGCAGAGGAGAAGAATTATGAGAGTATGCCAGGCTAAAGTATATTATGAATTACTGGATGTTATTACCGGGATGTATCAGAACGACATGACGTGATGGGAACGCATGGACAATCATTTATCTTTGTTCTTTGTTCTACCCTTATGTGACTGTCTGGATAACCAACGCATATTGTTAATTACTGAGAATTAAAATGAAGAACGCCGTTACATTGTGAGATGATAAATGATGCCGTGACACCTTACGGCTCACGGGGATTGTTTTACATGTCCTATATCTTGGTTCCATGCAGGAATATACATAGGATGGAGATGGCCTCATATTTAAAGGGGTTGGCCGGCTAAAAACTAACTTTTAAAATTGGATCTAAATGAGTGAAAACAAATAAAACCGTACTTACTTATCCTCAGGCCCCCTGATCCAGCCCTGTAGCCTCGCGATTCCCCCGGTCTCTGTTGAAAGCGGAAGTCAGGTGACCACCGCCTGCCAATCAGAAGAAGAAGCATCACCATTCCAAACTTCTAGCATGTCCAGGATGTAAGCGCTGATGCCAGGAGAACAAGCGGAAGCCTCTGATTGGCAGGCAGTGGTCTATCAATAGAAACCGGGAGAATCACAGGGCTGCAGCGCTAGATTGCCGGAGCTGAGGAAGGCTAAGTGCCATTTGTTTTATTGTTTTCACTCATTTGGATCCAATTTTAAAAGTTAGTTTTTAGCTGGACAACCCCTTTAATGTGTCAATGGGGCCCCACTTTGCAGCTGGTTCACCCTAGCTGAAATATGTGCACCCAATGGACAGTATAAGTTTTTAAACAGTTCTCTCTCTTAAAACGACCCTCCAGTCCTTGGACAACATTTGGTTTTAAAGGAGTGACCCAAGCTAATACAGCAGTCGAAAACTAAGAAAGTATCCCTACTATAGCATAGCTCAAATTAATACTTTTGGGGACCATTAATCACCCTCACTGTCACTTTCTGAGTGGAACAGGTTGCCATGAGGGTGGTGAGTTCTCCTTTAATAGAAGTGTAACCCTGGTTAGGGGGGGGATGAATAATAATCCTCCTCAACAGGCCCTGGCGCTAACCTATATGGGACACGGAGACCTGGCACCTCCGCTGAGTTGAAGAATGGGTGTATAAATGGGTTGTTCTTAGCGCCTCCACTGAGGACGGAGCCTTTGATATATCAAGGATCTCTTCCTGAGAATTACCTATGCATTACCATGAACAGGCATACCAATTCTATATTCAAATTATACAACATTAATACATACAGAGATAACAATAAAATTGGGAATGGCACAGATATACATTACATAGAATATAGCAGTAGTCAATATTTAAGCTAGAAGCCCCAATTACCTGTACCTATATATCCGGGTATATATACTGTATCTATGTGCAGGGAGTCCCATGCACAATACCCCAGAAGTCAGGAATAAAATGGATCTTGATGCAGGGGCCCCTGATGCAGGATTCCTCAGGAAGAACAGGACGATCTGCTGCGGGTCAGGAGACAAGTGAGGATGATGATGATGACTAGAAGCTTCTTCAACCAATGATCATCAAATGGGAAGGTAGATGATGATGGCAAGCCTAGCTTCACTACACTAGGTCCTTAATAGAGATGAGCGAACGTGTTCTTAACGAACACTTACGCACCCGAACACCGGCTTTTCCGAGGACTTCCGTGTTCGCGCGTAAGTATTCGGGGGGCGCCGGGGGGCGGGGAGAGGCGCGGCGGCGCGGGCGGCAGCAGCGGGGAACAGGGGGGAGCCCTCTCTCTCTCCCTCTCCCCCCCACTCCCCGCCGCAACCCCCCGCGCTGCCACGGCGACCCCCGAACTTTTTTCGCCCGAACACGGAATTCCTCGCGAAGTTCGGTGTCCGGGCGAAAAGGGGCGGAGCCGAACACGTTCGCTCATCTCTAGTCCTTAACTCTAGCTACTTTATTAATGTGACCGGACCACTATTCTCAGCTGGCTCTCGGCTGAGGCCGGAGCTTTGGGCAGGCTTTTTCATCCCCCGTTGCCCTTTCCAGATTAGAAGTGGTGCTATGCTTGGACACAACCATCTGACAACACATTGTTCTCCCTGAATGTGGGCAGCAGCGGTCACTTCTGAGAGAGGACTGGTGGGAGATGGTGGGCAAAGCAATGGCGGATTATTAACAGGGGCAGTTTAGACAGCCATGGGCCCCCTTGTAGCCTCAGGCCACGGGATGTTGGCTAGAATGCCCTTATTGTAATCCGCCATTAACTATAATCTATAAAAGCTGATGCAGACCATGTAATGATGATTACTTAAGCCAAGAGACTTAGACTTTACTTGATCGCTTCATTTTGGTAGGATGCAATGTAGCAGCAGCTATGTACTATAAGGCCTCCTTCACACGGGCGACAAAATAGAGCGATTTTGTCGCATTTCTAGAATGCTGCAAATCGCATGTGTGTGAAGTTCATACTTTTTCTAAGGGTTCCTTCCTTTTGTAGTATGCGACATCCCAATACACAAACCTTGCCGGTCTGGCGATATGTACGCCACTTGTGAGGTTTTGCAGCCCATGTTTCCCTATGGAGCCTTCCTCCCTGTTGCATCACATCACGCGAAAACGTGATGCAACTTTGACAGCAAGAAATCCTACTGTCAAAGGCGAACTAAGCCCTGGCTGCAGAAAAAATTTTTTAAAAAAAGATATGCATCAACTTAGAAGCACTCTTCGCCACCACCACAGCTTCTCCCCGGGTCCCGGCATTGCTTCTCTTCTTTATCTTCTTGCCAGGGTTTGAAAAATCCCCACCTCTTGGAAGCGCTGGCTGTGATTGGCTGACGCTTAGCCAATCACAGCAAGTGCTTGATGAATGGCAGTGATTGAACCAATTGTCATGGCTCGTTGGCCACGTCGGATTGAGACCAAGGTGGCATCACAGCATAAGCCCCAACCCACATGATCCACACACCGTCGCATGCTCAATGTCATTTTGGCGTTAGACACCGTCATGAGCACATTTCTGCTGGTGTGGGGATGTTTTGGTTGACTGGAAGGGTGTGTGTCCCAGCCGGCCAATCAGCACATGTCTGTACACATTGTATTAACTCCTCCTTATGGAGGACGCTGGTTATACTTCTAATCTGAAGTTGTTTCTGGTCTAGTCGGCGGCTCCTGTCCTTTGCCACTGTCATATAAGTCTGTTTGTAGTTCAGGATATTTGGGGTGTTGTAACATCCATCTCCTGGCTTTTTGCTATTTCTACATTAGTAATTCATCTGGTTCATTGTGTGTTTTTTTAAATCTACATGGCATTTATTATTTATTGTAGCAAATATTATCCTGCTTCCAATTAGTAAGAATCAGGGTTGCCCCAGGCTCCAGACGTGGGGTTGCCCTCAGCAGGGCGAGGGCTCTGCTTTTAGATAGGGTCTCATCGCATTAGTAGGTTAGGGTCAGATTTCCCAATTCCCCCACTTTTTGGTTTCATTATAAAAATGTTGTGTTTTCCACATTACTATATTGTGTGGATATCCACACCAAATTATATCCAATCCAACCAGAGGTGTTTTTGTCTCCAGCTCGGATGTAACAACATCCATATCCACGCCCAATCCTCTTGCCATGCATGTGAATGAGATTTCAACAATGCCACTGGGACAGCGGTAAGGTATTGGGCCAGCATAGTGGCTTAGCGGGTATTGCGTTCGAATCTGGTCATGGTCAACGTCTTCACAGAGCTTGTATCTTCTCCTTATAACGTAATAACCTTGCAATGTGATTCTTGTGCAGTTTTGTTCTATTCTTTGCATTGCATAAAGATTTGTCTACCATCCCGGAGCACATGTTGTTGTGTTTTGCCATCTTACTCTGCATATGGCGTTGGCTGCTATGTGAGACTGCATATGGCCATGGTTCCTAACCAGCTGTATGGAAGCTGAGCATAGCCGAAACACAGATATGGTGCGAATTCTAAGCCCTTGTTACTTCTTATTTATAATATTATCATTAATGACATTGCCAGACAATGCGTAGACTTCAGGGGATGGGACTCTTCATCCATCATCCATACTGCCAGCCTGCATATGTCTGCTTCTGTTACAGCCCTGTCAACTGTCAGGAGGAGAGCCTGAATGCTGAACATTGTGTATTAGTCTCACGCTCATATGCAAATGTAGACCTCTTCTATCCGGGATACATGAATCTTCTTTTGGAGTGGCGCCCACCTGCTGACTAACAGACAGTCCTCCATCCCCTGAACCAGAGTCAACAATGGCCAGGCTTTAATTTAGTATTGCTCAGTGGAGAGCCACCTACATAGAGGCGGCATGTGATGAAGATGGTAATCAATCATGCAAAATTAAAATTGCCTTCTCTGGCATGGCAGAGTGTGACTGGGTACTGCGGGTGGAGAGAAGGGGAAAAACAACAACAACAACGATATAAAGAGATGAAGACATTAAAACATTGGCACTAATGAGATCCTGGTGTTCTGTGGTAAAGTGACACATGGCTGTCTGCATGTCACAGGGATGCAGAGACTAAAACGTTTTATATACATGGCCGTTTTATGGAGCCATCTTGTATACGGTTGCAATCAAATTCTTCATCCCCCGTTACAAATTAGGTTTATTTGCCAAATTTACAAACTTTCAGCTGTTTGCAATAAAACAATCAAACAACAACAGTTTAAATAGCTCAACACAACTAATGTAACAAGTAGTTTATCCAAAGTCCACACAAAATGTCTCTTCTAATGACTCTGCAGTCTCAGAATTATCCCCCCCCCCCCCTTCCTAATAAGGGTCTTTGGTGTTTAGTAGAGCCCCTTTACTGTTATGACGTGCTACAAACATGATCCATACCCAGTCACCAGCTTCTGATAGCGTCCTGAGGACTATTAGCCCAATCGTCATGGACAATGGCCTCCAGTTCACTAATATTCTTGGGTTTTCCTGCTGCAACCTTTTTCTTCAAATCCCACCAAAGGTTTTCTATGGGACTGACGCACAATCGAGAATCTTCCAGGACTTCTTCTGAAACTGAATCCTTGGTGGACCTTCAGGTAAGTTTGGGATCAGCGTCCTGTTGGAAGGTCCAATGATGCCCAAGCTTTAGCTTCCTCACAGAAGGCATGACGTTTTTTTCTAGAATTTTCTGATCTTTGATGGAATCCATCTTGTCCTCCACACGCTGTAGACTTCCAGTGGAAGCAAAGCAGCCCCAGCGCATCACCGAGCCACTGCCATGCTTCACTGTAGGCAGGGGATTCTTATCAGCATATGCTTCATTCTTCATCCATCAGACATACCACTGATCCATAGGCCCAAAAAATTCCAGTTTGGTTTAATTACTCCACAAAACAATCCAAAAACTTCTGTGGCTTATTTATATGTTTTTGAGCATATAAGAGTGACTTTCCTTGTGCTTTTGGGTCAGTAGAGGTGTACATCTTGGAGTTCCGGGCATGAAGACCTTCAGCATTTAGTATGCGCCTTACTATGCAAACAGAAACCACAGTGTCTGCTGTCGTCAAATCTTGTTGCAGGGCCCATGCCATCATTTGAGGGTTTTTTGGCTACTTTCCTCTTCAGGAATCTGGTGGCAGCTGATGAAAGCTTCCTTTTTCTGCCATGTCCAAGTAGTGTAGTCAGAGTTCCTTTAACTTTGAATTTGAAACTATATTTCCAACTGTATCTCAAGGAAAATGCATTACCTTTGCTATCTTTTTGCATCCTTTTCCTTGTTTCTGTAATGCAATGATCTCTTCTCTTCACATTTTGGACCACTGTCTTACCTTAGCCATATTTCTATCATGCTATCAATCGTCACAGTCAGAAAAGCCCTAGCCAGTCTGGGTATTTGATGTGTTTTATCTCAAGCACACCTAATGTAACTAATTTGATTAGTTGTATCAGGTGTGCTTGAGATAACATCTGATTGGCAAATGTGTGCTCTTATAATTCTGAGACTGCAGTAGTCATTAAAAGTTTCATTTTGCGTTAATTTTGGAGAAACCACTTGTTATATAAGTTGTGTTTTCAAATTGTTTTTGTTTGACTGTTTTTTTGCAGACAGCTGAAAGTTTGGAAGTTTCGCAAATAAACCTAATTTACAATAGGGGTCAGGTGGTGAATAATTTTTATTGCATTTGCAGATACAGTAATAATAGGGTTATCTCACAAAAGCAAGTTATTACCTACCCTTAGCTCCAGTCCGGCTTTAATCAGAGACTGTGACCCCTGATCTTTTCCCCTGGAGTCTGCACTGCATGCAGGATCATAGACTCCAAGGGGGGAGGTCAGTGGTCATAGACTTGGATTACAGCAGCGGAGCTATTTAAATGCATGGTGATGTTGGGTTGCTGCACTGCCAGAGGAAACAAAAGGGGGGCATTATTACCACTGGAGCCAATAATGGGAGCACTATTAATACTAGGGCCATTAAAGGGTCCTTATTCTACTGGGGCCATTAAGAGGGTTACTCTTACTCCTGGGGTCAGTAAGGGGAAACTGTTAATTCTGGGACCACTAAAGGGGTTATTATTACTGCTAGGGCCACTAAAGGGGACACTATTATGACTGGAACCACTAAGGAGTCACTATTATTGTTGGGGCCACTAAGGGGGCCACTTAATATATGGACCATTACTGAGGGCACTATTACTATTGGGGTCACAGAGGGGGCACAATTAGCAGTTAGGATCACTAGAATAACATAGTTAAAAACGTACGTTGTAATAAGCCATGCCCCCTTTTACCTTGCCCGGTATTTCTTTGTGACAAAGCTGACAATCCTACCTAACAGCCTCTTTTAAACACTTGTTTTTTTAACTCTAAATTTTTTTATTTTTTTTTTAAACCTGTTGCTCCTTCCAAAAACAGTGCCACAACTGTCCCCAGGTTGTATGTGGTATTGCAGCTCAGCTCCATTCACTTTAATATAGCTGAGCTGCAATACCAGACACAACCTGTGGACAGATGTGGCGCTGCCTCTGCAAGAAAGCAGCCATGTTTTTCTAAATGTGTATAACCCCTTTGAACACGAGTAGTGATTTACATTAATATATCCTGAGTAGGATCAGAAATAAATTATCCATGCCAGCTGTAGGTTTCAATCAGATGTAATAGAACGGAGAGGGATTTGTTGCAGGGAGGAGAGAAATTTTCGAATAAAGAGGCAGATGACAGAGCAATCTTTATGACTCAATTTAATAGTTGAATGTGAATTAGCAGATGTGAATTAAACTGCTGTTTTCCCCACATTCGCCTATTTATTAAAGCGAGATTCTCTAATAAGTCACAGGGAATATCAATTCAAATGCCAGAAAATAGGTTAAAGGCGCCGCTAAAATGTCTCATTATTACAAAGCCGTTCTGCACAGAAGAAAGCTATAAATTGTTTACAAGTAAGATTTATTCTCATCGGGGAGTCCCATGAATATTTGGAGCATCATGTGGGTATAAATTCCTCCTTTTCACTGTACAGTTTTTCATACTACTGATGTGAATGCATCAATTATAGAGAAGCACATTGGGACAGTGACACCTGGTGGCCAATGTTCATGAAAAATGACACAAAATTCTAAATGAACTCCCTAGCGCCCCAGGACATACATGTATGCTCTAAGAGCACGGAAGTTGTATGGAGCAGACTCAGAAGTCCAGCTATCACTATACAGTTGATTGTGGCTGTTAACACTTTAAATTTCGTTGTCAGTTCTGACAGGCATTTAAATGCCCCGATCAGCCCCCTAAATAAGATCACTAAGTGCTGTTTGTGTTCCATTGCAATTGGGGGCCGTTCGTGGACGCCCCCGGGGCTGCTATGTGTTTGTCCTAGAGATGAGCGAGCATACTCGCTAAGGGCAGTTACTTGAGCGAGCATTGCCCTTAGTGAGTACCTGCCCGCTTGGAAGAAAAGATTTGGGTGCCGGCAGTGGGCGGGGAGCGGCGGGGGAGAGCGAGGGGGGGGAGATCTCTCTCCCTCTCTCCCCCCCCGCTCCCTCCTGCTCACTCCCGCAGCTCACCGCTCCCCCACGCCGCCGACAGCCGAATCTTTTTTTTCCGAGCGGGCAGGTACTCGCTAAGGGCAATGCTCGCTCAAGTAATTGCCCTTAGCAAATATGCTCGCTCATCTCTAATTAGTACCAATCAAGATGTACCTGTCGCATGTCTTAATATAGTGCTGGCAGAAATACCATATACTGCAATGCTAAAGTATTGCAGTATATGGTATAAGCAATCAAATGATTGCAAGTACAAGTTCCATTGGGGGACAAAAGGTATTCTTATTGTTGTAAACAATAAAGGCGAATCGCGGTAAATTGCGATTTTGCGCGATCGCGATTTTAACATTACAAGTCCCATAGACCCCTGCAGAAAAAAAATGCTGCGAATTTCGCAGGGAAAAAAAATCGCCAGTGGGTGGGCGCCCTTAAAGTGAAAAAAGCCTTTTCTTGCATTTCTGATAAAAAATATCAAAGCAAAAAAAAGTTAAACATATTTAGTATCGCCATGGCCGTAATAATCGAATCTATCAAAATGGTGAATGCAGGCAGAAAAAAAGCACAAAGCGCCAGAATTGTGCATTTTTTGTCACCCCATTTCCAAGAAACATTTTTTTGAAGAAACAAAAAGCTATCAAAAAGTCGCATGTACAACCCCACTGACGAAACGCTAAAAAAGTTATGGTGGTCAGAATGCTTTTTTTTCTTTAAAGATATTGGAGGTTCCATCGCAGTTCCAGCCGATACTGGAAGAAAATGTACTGCCTGCCGCGTTTTTTCTTCTGTCTAAAAAGTCGGGCAGCTGAGTGGAAAAGGAATGGACCCCATTATAGTCAACGCAGCCCATTCAACGCTGTTCGGTTCCGTCCAGAGACAGAGCTGTTCAGCCATGGGGATTCCCCTTTCCTACTCCCCAAACAGGGCAGGAAAGCGGAATCCCCAACGCAGATGTGAAACCACCCTAATACAATATAGCATAAAAACTAAATGATTTGGTATCGTTATGAATGATCGTACTGACCAACAAAATAAAGTCATCATGTCATTTTTGGCGCAGTGTGTACGCCCCAATTGTGCATATTGATATACCGAGTCAAGAAAGCTCCGGAGATTTATATGTAGTAATATAAGGAAACTCAAGTAATATATTGATTTACTGCCAAAAGTTGTTATAAATACCAAACTCAGCTCCGCTGCACCGAGCGGCTCTGCTCAGCTACATCTGTATACATATGTAATTTCAGCTAGATGTCCTGTTTCATGACTAGTAATCTTGATAGACACTTTATCCCTTGCAGTGATCATGCTGTCTCCTCCTTACCTGCAATTATAGTTTTATGTATGAGCATGAGCAATCATACGGATTATAAATGAGGAGGTAGGCTATGATATCATCAGTCTGCATACTGATATGATATCTACTAACATACAAGGGTGCTCCATTCTGGAGGATGCTCAAACCTTCTTTTTTTATTTTACAATGGATTCAGAAATTCTGCACTGACACATTTTATAATATTTCTTATAGTGTACAGAGCTCCAAATTCCCTATATAGACATGGAATTATATGGTAACTTTTTGCAGCCACCACTGGAGTGCGCTCAAGAGCTGACTGTATACAGTGTTTTTTTTAGGTCAATATACACTGAACGATCACTGCATTAGGGACACCTACTCAATAACGGGCTGGTCCACCTTTTTGGGTCGTCACTGCTTTCAGACTTTGAGGAATAGATTGAGTAAGGTGGTGAACATCCTTCATACTCAACTTGAGCCATGCCCGCTGCAGCAACTCCGACAGTTAGTGCACATTTTTGAGAAGTGGGAACAGACCACAAAGCCCTTTCCAGCATATCCTAACGTGAGCAGATTTTCCCAGGGTCAAAGCGGGACAGAGAGGTGTGGTCAGTGGGCGGGGCATATCATGGAGTATGATTTTACCTCCTTCATTATATAAAGTACAGGGCTGTTTTAAAAAAGTCAAGGAACAAATTCCACAGCATTTCCGCATCCAAAGAACAGTCAAAATATATACCACTGGTGTGGATTTTGACTGCAAGTCAGCCGTGTATCCGCAGCTGATTTCATACTATGCGGCACCCCCAGAGTGGTCTCAATAGTAATAGTGACCCCCAGAGTGGACTCAGTAGTAATAGAGACCCCCACAGTGACCTCAATAGTAATAGTGACCCCCACAGTGACCTCAGTAGTAATAGTGACCCCCACAGCAGCCCTCAGTAGTGATAGTGACCCCGACAGTAGTCTCAGTAGAAATAGTGTCCCCCATGGTGGCCCCAGTAGTAATAGTGACCCTCACAGAGGCTCCAGTAGTAATAATAACACCCACAGTGGCTTTAGAAGTAATAGTGACCCCCACAGTGGCTCTAGTAGTAACAGTGTCCCCCACAGTGGCCTCAATAGTAATAGTGACCCCCCCCCCCCACACACACACACACAGTAGCTCCAGCAGTAATAGTGCCCCCCACAATGGCCTCAGTAGTAATAGTGACCCCCACAGTGACCTCAGTAGTAATAGTGATCCCTACAGTAGCCTCAGTAGTAATAGTGACACCCCCCCCCCCCACAGTGGCCTCAGTAGTAATAGCGTCCTCCACAGTGGCCCCAGTAGTAATAGTGACCCCCCCCCCCCCACAGTAGATCTAGTAGTAATAATCACTCCCACAGTAGCTCCAGTAGTAATGACCTCCACAGTGGCCCCAGTGATAATGCTATTACTACTGGGGCTGATATAGTGGCCACTTTTACTAATAGTGTCCCCTATATTGGCTCCAGTATTACTAGTAACCCCCACAGTAGCCCCCTTGAGACCAATATACTTACTTCCTCCTCCTTGTCTTCCTAGAGTTGCTGCTAGCGGAAGTGTGGGCGCCCACAGCAGAACCAAGGAGGAGAGGTCAGGGGAGGAGGGGAGAAAGATCCTGGATGCACACACTCCTGTCACTATGTGCATCCAGCCGCAGGGCAGCTGAGTGATTACCAGCTGGGAAGTTGCGGCACCCCAGCTAGTAATCACCTTCATGGTAACCCTGTGTCCCGAAAGTGGGACAAAAGCGGGACAGACGTACCGAAAGCGGGACAAATGGCTGTCCCACCTGGTACCCTGTGGAAAGCAGGACACAGGGTCCCAAAGCGGGACTGTCCCACCCAAATCGGGACGTCTGGTCACCTTAGCATATCCCAAACATGTTCAATAGGGTCACAGACTGGTGAGTCTGGGGGCCGCAGCAGTGTGGAGAATTCATTGTTGTGTTCCTCCAACCACTTCCTAGTGATCTGAGGTTGATGATACCGAGTGTAGTCCTGTTGAAAGATAGCACTGTGGTTGCGGAGGCTTCCTGAAGATGTGGATGCAAATGGTCAGCTAACAGGTCCCTGTAGGGTTCACCATTCAAGGATTGTGGTATGATGGCAAACGTTTCTAGGCAATGGCAAGAAAACCACTCTCCAGACGTCAACTCCACCACCACTGATGCATCCATGGGATCTGGCGTAAACAGCATGAAGCTATATCCCATGAATGCATCGGTGGTGGTGGAGTTGAGGTCTGGGGATTCAGCAGCAAACAGGACTCATCACTCCAGACGACCTCCTGCCATGTATCCAAGGTCCACTGACGTCTTTCTTTTGCCCATGCAAGACATTGTTGGCAATGACCTGGGAGTCATTAGGGGCACTCTTGTTGGTGTTTGGCTATTGAACCCCAGTTGAAACAAGGTATGCCACATGGTCATTGTGGAAATTTTTCTAACTTCCTCACTGTTGTACTGCTGGATCTGTTGATCCACTGTGGCACATCGTTGCTGAAATACCAGACGTGCCACCCAACACTTGCCGCTAAGGTCAACCACACATGGCCTGCCACTGTGTGATCTTCTGTCGCATATCAGTGCAACCTTGGTTCAGGGACAGCTGTTTTTGTATACTGTGGGATTTAATAAAATAACTGTATGGATAACCTGTTGTCATGAAGTTTGTTGGTGGCATATTGAAATTGGGAAGGATCGACCCAGCAATTGATGTTCTGATGCATTCCTATGGTGAGCAGCAAGAGGGGACTTCTGGTGCTGTCTAGGCAACTTATGTTCTGATGACTATTAGACTAATATCATCCAAACCAAGCAAAAGGGATTGACCAACCATCTAATGTCACCGGAAAGAAAAATTGAGAAGCTGGATTTCAACATGCCTCATCCTTTTGCTCTTAGGGGAGATAAGTCATTACCAAAGGTGTATGACAACAGCTAACTCCATTCTGCCCATTGAGAACACATGCACACTCTGCCAAGTCAAGCATGCATATTTTGAGAGAGGGATGGCATAGGAAGAACTGTCAGTCGAACTAACCGGTTCAAGCCAGCAACTATCTAATGTGTATGGCCAGCTTACCTTTTTGGTAGGCTCTATCCAATCAGTAAACTCTATGGCTGTGCATGTGAAAGAATAAATGATCTGATACAAAGCTCCAGATCTCTCTAAGACAACGTTAGATGATAAAATTCTGGTATCCTACAGCTGCCACTAGAGGGAGCTTAAGAGCTTGCTGGATACAACTAAGCTCCCTCTAGTGGCAGACACAGGCAGCCAAAATTCTATCATTTAGCTGTCAGTGCTAAAAATTTAGAGCTATGTAACAGAAGATGGAGGGTTGATTGTTATCCAAATATATTCAGAAATGAATCAGCACAGAATGACGGGCCTAGAAAATACAGAGCGTTTAAAGGTGGACTTTCCCTTTAAGCCTCTGAAAGTTGTGAATATCAAGAATCATTTGGTTTAAATTGCAAAATAGGTAATACTGAAGCTCATTTCCACTGGGGCAGGTACTGATGTGTCTAATCCGGTGTCTGTAAAGTGCTATATAGCACAATAATAATTATAAACATATAATCCGTGTTTCAAATGAAGGGATAAAATCCAATCTAAATGTAAGACTTTATCCCAATGCAGAGATCCTTGGTACCTTCCTCTCCATTCAGCCAGGATTTACTAGATAACAACTTCATAGAAAAAGATACATATGAATGGGATGTACTAAGAAGAATACGGTAATCATGTTTGATCTCTTCATTTGCATATCCTCTTGTGTGCTTATGCCCTTCTGTATAAGATTTAATAATGCACAGCATGTCACACCACAGATAAATCATCACAGGAAAATACCGGGGATGCAGAATAACCAACCAAGTCCCCTTATGTGTGCACACCGCGGGTAGAAAGAAAATGAAAAGACTGTGTGCCTGGCGAATACATATAGATTAGAAATCTGTGTGAGGCTTATATTTCATTAAAGAAGACGTTTTATATGGATTTTCAACCTTTTTTATGTTTAGGAAAAAGTTTCCATTGTCTGCTGGAGTGATTGGAACCTTGATATGAATGGTTTTCGAGAACCATGGGTGTAACTATAGCCACATGGGGCGCCGGTAGCTGAGGGAGTCCATTCAGGTAAAGGAACTTTATTTCTTTTTGTGGGAGTAAAAAAAGGTGTGGTTCAGCCCTGGGTTCTTCATCTTTGAAGGTGCACCAAAAGGAATGAACCAACATAAAGGGTAATAGCCAGAGTAGCTGTTATGGGCCCTTGAGGTTCAATGGGCCCACTCACATTCAGAAATGTTGCTTCTTTTTGTGGCGACAAAAATATAGTGTGGCTTTGTGTATTATAAAATAAAAATTATTATCCTGCCTTACCATAGTACACTTTACTACCAGCAGGTTGTGTTATGGCCACCCGTCATGACCTGCAGCATCCCCTATGCCACATGTGTCAAACACAAGGCCCGCTGCTTCGTGTTATGTGGCCCGTGGCGTGCCGACGCTGCTCACCACTGCAGCGATTACCAACTGGGGTGCCGCAGCTCCCCGCTGGTAATCGCGCTGTTACCGCTGATCCCGGTGCACACTGACGTCAGTGTGCAGCCAGGATCCTCCTCCCCTGAGTCTGCTGCTCATCAGTTCCGCAGGAGAGGACTCGGGGAGGAAGCGTGCTGGGCTACACACTGACGTCAGTGTGCATCCGGGCTCAGAGCAAGCAGAGAGGGAGCGATGCTGACAGCAAGGAGGAGGTAAGTATATGGGTTGGGGGGGTGCTGCTTATTACTGGGGGGTGGGCTGCTTATTACTGGGGAGGGGCTGCTTATTACTGGTGGGGTGGGGGGGCTGCTTATTTCTGGGAGGGTGGCTGCTTATTATGGGGGGGGCTGCTTATTATGGGGGGCTGCTTATTACTGAGGGGTGGGGGCTGCTTATTACTGGGGGGGCTGCTTATTACTGGGGGGCGGGGGCTGATTATTGGTGGGGGGAGCTGCTTATTACTGGGGGGGGGCTGCTTATTTCTGGGGGGGGCTGCTTATTACGGAGGGGCTGCTTATTACTGAGTGGTGGGGGCTGCTTATTACTGGCCGGGCTGCTTATTATTGGGGGGGGGCTGCTTATTACTGAGGGGGGTCTGCTTATTACTGGGGGGGCTGCTTATTACTGGGGGGAGCTGCTTATTACTGGGGGAGCTGCTTATTACTGGGAGGGCTGCTTATTACTGAGGGGGGGCTGCTTATTACTGGGGGGGCTGTTTATTACTGAGGGGGGCTTCTTATTACTGGGGGGTGGTCTGCTTATTACTGGGGGGTGCTTATTACTGAGGGGGGCTGCTTATTACTGAGGGGTGGGGGGCTGCTTATTAGTGGGGGAGGTGCTTATTACTGAGGGGGGGCTGCTTATTACTGAGGGGTGGGGGCTGCTTATTACTGAGGGGTGGGGGGGCTGCTTATTACTGGGGGGAGGGGGCTGCTTATTACTGGGGGGAGGGGGCTGCTTATTACTGGGGGGAGGGGCTGCTTATTACTGGGGGGGAGGTGCTTATTACTGAGGGGGGGCTACTTATTACTGAGGGGGGGCTGCTTATTACTGAGGGGTGGGGGGCTGCTTATTACTGGGGGGATGGGCTGCTTATTACTGGGGGGGAGGGGCTGCTTATTACTGAGGGGCAGCTGCTTATTATTATTACTGAGGTGGGGGCTTATTATTATTACTGAGGTGGGGGCTTATTACTGAGGGGGCTTATTATTATTAGTGAGGGGGGCTTATGGGGGTTAATATTACAAATCGTTATTTTTACTGGGGCCACTATCAGGGTCACTATTAGGGCTCGTTCACACGGGTGTAATTGTATTTCGGTTGCACAAATACGCTGCGTATTTGCGCAATCGAAAATCGCTTATGCCTGTATATTTGCGTATGTAAAGAGGAATGCAGGTGGGCCCATTGAAATGGTGCGCAAATATGCAGTGAATATATGGGTTTCCTGCGCATTCACCAGGTATTTGCGCGGCCCATTCACTCCAATGGCCCACTGCGGTGCGTAGTTGTAACAAAATAGGTCCTGCTGTGTGAAAATATACATCATGTGAATAAACTGATTGAAATCAAGGGCTTCTATTCACTGCATATTCTGTACGCAAATACGCTTGTGTGAACGAGCCCTTGCTGTACTGTCTTAGGCCCCCTGCACACGGAAGGAAACTCCGCTGTGGGATTTCCCGCAGAATTTCCGCCCGTGGAAGCTGCCATAGGATTGTGTTAGAAAACGCAATCCTAGGCAGACGGCCGCGATTTGTCTGCGCGAAATCGGAAAACAAATCGCGGCATGCTCTATTACTGTGCGGGGCAGCTGGCACATCACAGAGCTGGAGCCGCGGGAACAGGTGAGTGCCGCGATGGTTCCTGCAGGGGCTCATGTCGGGTCCCGCTGCGAGAATTCTCACAGCGGGATCCGACCCAGCTGTCTGCAGGCGGCCTTACAGTCGGCCCTTTGAAGGTCACCATAAGCCTGATGTGGCCCTCGGTGAAAATGAGTTTGACACCCCTACCCTATGCCATTGAGTGTAGCAAACACCGTGTGCCGCATGTTTTATGTGACAGACGCCGCCTCTCTTGTCAGTTTCCTGGTCCCTTAGGATGCATGCACATGCTTGGTCTCCCCTCTTAAAAGGCCAGTGCATGCACCCACCAGCGTTCCTGTCCCTAACCAGTCCTGACTGGTCCTGGGCTATTCTGGCCTGCTTTGGTCCATCAGCATGTGCCTGATCAATCCTCTGGAATTCGATCTCTGCCTGAACCATTCATATTTTAACTTGACTTTGGCTCATGATTTTATTATGGTTTCCTTGTCTGCTGGCTGTCCTGATCCTTGGCCTGATCTACACTGTGAAGTATTATACCTGCCCTGGCTCTGTTCTACAACTACATCCCTATCTACACCCTCCGGTACTGCAGTACAAAAATCCTCACCAAGTGCATCAGTTGCATCTTAACTGATGTGCATCTTAACTGAAAATATTTCTAGGGTGACAGTCTGGGGGTCCCCGTAGCAAAGACCAGATCCCAATTGGTAGGGTGAAAGAGTGAAAACTGGGGAACCCTAGATGCTGCAGCTGGATATAACCCCAAGTCAAATCAGTTCTTAGGCACAGCAGATCCAAAACCATTGCGTGACAGGTAGGACAATTTCTGACTTCCCAATGAGGTGCTTTAAATTCTAGTAAAGTACCCAAGAAACATATGTGCACTTCAGTTCTTTCCAGGTGGATACAAGGAACATATGTGTGTTTGAGTTCTTTCCAGGTGGTTCTAATGACATCCCATAATGTTCTTTGCAGGTAATTGCTAGATTATAAGTAATTCCAAGGATCATGTCTTTATTTTACAGATGAAGGACACCACTGAGAACTTGTGAGAAGATCCGCCGTAATGTATTTTTGTTCAACACTGCATGGTAAGGACATTGTAGGTGGTGTATGGTGGAGCCAAGCTGCCCTCCTCGAGAACTCAAATCTGACTAGATTAGATGATGTTCAATCAGAGAGGCGTGGGTCAACCCTGGGTATTCCCAAAGAAATGAGCCAGCACCGAAGGTAGTTGCCATAGTAGCTGCTATGGGGCTCTTGAGGCTGAAAAGGTCAACCTTAAGTGCAGAAGTGTTTCTTATTGTGAGGAAAACATATTGTGGTAGCTTCCTCTTATCTAGCACTATATAAAGGTTCTCCTTTGTGTAAAGGCCTTCTACAGGACACTACTGTTCATCCCTTGCTCAAATAGAAGTATCCTAAGGATTGTCATATTACAGCTTACTACCAATAAGATAGGACCTATTTCTGACTTTGTAATAGAAGTTATTAATAGCCTAAACATGAATAACACAAATATGTCAACAAGAAATGAAAACGGGAAACTAATCCTAAACCCTAAGGTGAGGAGGTAAGGAAAGACCCTATCTACCAGCAGAGCACTTGTCCTGATAAGGGTAACCCCGCATCAGGAACCTGGGGCGACCCTGACTTTCTCTAGATGGTGAAAGGGAATAGTGGAAGAGATTAGATGACACACAATGTATATTAAACCACAAGTGTACAGGGAATAAGATGTTCAAACACCCCAGATTAATCACCAGCAGATTTATCTTAACTGAGATGCAGGACAGGACCAGGAGCCGCTGACATGACAAGAAATACCAGATAAAGAAGTCAATATCAGCACCAACAATTCAATGGCAAGCTAGGATCAATCACGCACAGCCACCAGAAAGAAGGTCCAGGATCCAAAAGACCAAACTTGCACCTTAACTAAAAGAAATGTGACAACATAGAGGTGCAAAAATAGTAAAAATTAGATTTATTCCTTCATCACTAATAAAGACCAACAGGTCGAAATGTTGCTGCTGGTGAGAGAGAAATAAATCTAAATTTTGCACCTCTATACTGTCACATAACCAGAGTATAACTGGCGTCCTCTGTGAGGAGGAGCCAGAATAAATATACACAAACTAAACCTAATTGGCTGGCTGGGATACCCACCTCCCAGTTACCAATCAGTCTACAGAGCAGCAGAGAAATGTCCCTGTCTATGTACAATGCTTAAATGACTGTGAGCATGCATCGGCATGAGTCTTGCATAGGTCAGGGTTGAAGCCCGTTCAAAGCCTCATTGAGCTGTGACAGTGAGTTCATATTCCTGCGTTTTTGTTATCTACTAGGGTTGATACATGTTTCATGTATTTGTTCATTTGACTCTCCAGTTGTCGTGCAATTTGGCCCTACTGTAATCTGGGGTAGGGGGTGTCTAAGTACTGGCAGACACTGTAGGTACCCAAGAAAGACAACTGCTATAGGTGAAGTCAATTTTAGCCATCCTGCCAGTTTCATTATAGTCAGAAAAGGGGCAATTAAATTTTTGCTTGTGACACTGTCTGTGGTCATTGATAGGGTATGGACACGGGGGTCTTGACACCTAGACGAACTGGCTGCAATATTCCAGTCTATACTACAGATTAATGTTTCTGTGGTTTGTCATTCCTTTAGGTGTTACTTGGGTCGTTTGTATTTCCTTAGTGGTTCCTCTGTCACTGATTTTGTTCTCTTGTGTCATACGTTCATTTTACCCTGGTGTTTGTGGAACTTTGTCTGTCCTATTGCACTACCTTGGTCATTATATAGGGGTGCTTTTGGGTGTGGTGGTTGCTAAATATTGTCTTGGTGGAGTGAGGTCCTGTTCATTGGAGTTCTGCTGGTTTACACAGGCCAATGATCGCTCAAAGATCGCTCAAAGGACACTTTGAGTGACAGCTTTGAGCTATCACTTTGCATAAAAATTAATTGGTATTTAAGTAGCTACTCAGCTACTTAAATACCAATTAGGTATGCAAATGAAGCCTTCACTGAATGCAGTTAATAGCCCAGGGCTATTATCTGCGCTCAGGACCTTTGTTCTCCACGGGGAAACAATGCTATAAGCACTCCCCGTGGAGAACTACTGATAAAAGTGAGTGCCGATTTTTATGTTGGACTGAATTTAACGATCAGCCAGCAGTGCCTGAAAAGCAGACGATGGGCGCACATTTACGTGCACCAATTATCGCTAAAACGATCGCCAATTAGCTATTTTTTAGCAATCATTGGCTGGTGTAAATGGGCCTTAAGCGATGTTTTTGTTGTTTAATTCCGCTGTTATGCAAAGTGGTGCTTTTGTTGTCCCTTGTGTTTTCTTTCTTTTAGGTGCTAGAGTCAGTGGCTGAGGTATGAGATGTGGGGCTGCCTTTATCGAAGCGATAACCTCACTTTTAGGCAGGGCTGTTCTTGTCCTAGATGTCCCTTCCTTCTTTTGTTTTGATTATATGGTACTTCACTCCATTCTACAGTCTACCCCCTGTTATAACACAACCTTACGTTCACCCTGGATGTGGTGCTTCTTGTGTTCAGGGTGAATGTGGCAACTTATTTATCCATTATCACGCTGAACTTTAGAGATTGATGGTAGAGGTTGTATACTGAAACCCTTGCCCTCTGTACTTGAAGACATTGTCCCACCCTTGCTCATACTGGAGATCTCCTTGAGGTTTCCAAAGACCCTATAAGCCACGTAATCTGAATTTTTACAGATAACTGCTAGAGAAGAACTGAAAGCCGAAAAGTCAAATTGAGCCTTCAAAATCCATTTCAATGGGGCGTCTCTCCACTGAGGTCTGGCACCGACTCATTGTAAAGATTGGTATGGCAGCCCAGTTGACAGCCCCTACTGAAGTCTATTTATGGATAGTCCCTTAAAGTTTCTACGTATACGAGCTTCCTTTTATTTTCTTGACATCTTCAGATTCAGAAGCCAATTATCTTGAGGTCCTGTAAACCAAAGAACCATATAAAACAGGATGAATTCCTTTCTGCTTTTGTGATGGAACATACTGTATTGCACATCACACAGCAGGTATGCATTCATATTTGGAGACATCTGCATACTTTATAGTTAGATAGAAATGACAAATGTGCCGAAGCTGAACAATTAAAATGAATTTCTTTTAACTCGTTTTTATCGTAACCCCCCCTCCTAAACATGCCATTGATATAGCGAGACTAATACTCCCTCCGCCTATTGTTTAAATCCATGTTTTCTTTTGTGTTTTGCAAAACATTAGTGCATATCCTGCCAGGCAATATGGAATGGATGACCTTGGATCTTCTGGATAGTCCTGGTGAAGGCTGCAGGCGATCTCATGGTGACCTTGGACAGATATGAACATTGAATTCTGATCACGTAATGGCCATTGGATGTTCAGTGTAAAGCTGACCACAAACATTCCATTTTTTTTTCTTTAGACCATTCTATAAGCAGAGCCAAAGGTTAATAGGTTGCAGCCAAATACTCCTTCACTTAACGGCTATGGCTGGTTTAAGTCTATGGTTTGGAGAAAAGTTCACCAACCTCACCAAAATAATTTTTTTCCGAAAAGCAAAATGATATAAGATTTGTTTTTGACAAAGAAGACAAAATGTACCGTATACACCCATGAGTAAAGCTTCAAAAATGCTAAAATGTCCATAAAATGCTTAAAGACCATGGGCACATTTATCTGGGACCAGCCCCTTTCACGTCAGTCTTACGTGAGTGTCACTGGAGTAAGATGCACCCAATGTATTACGAGGCACCATTAAATAATCGGTCATATATAGCCCACATAATACCACCATATAGTAATCACATAATACTGTGATTTATAGCCCGTCTAATATAGCCCATATAATACCGCTATATAGTTATCACATAATACTGTTGTACACCACTGAATATGTCATAGATGAACCATGTAGTAATCAGATAGTACTGCTGTATATCATTAAATAATAGTATCATATATAGTCCATATTATACTGCCATATATAGTAATCACATAATACTGTCATATATATAGCCCATATAATACCACCATATAATAATCATATAATACTGTCATACACCATGAAATAAAACGATCATATATTTACCAATATAATACTGCCACAAAGTAATCAAATAATACTGTCATATTTAGCCCATACAATGCTGCCATATAGTAATCACATAATACTGTGATACGCCATTAAATAATACTGTCTTATATGGCCCATATAACATTGCCAAATAGTAATAAAAATTACTGTCCTATATAGCCCATATAATACTGCTATAAAATAATCACATAATATGGTCATACACTAATATGCTTTTTGGGTGCTACCCTTCTTGACCCACGTCACAGACCTCTCAGCAGCCAAGCCAGAAACCTAGTGTACACTGATGAGGGGCAAACATCCCAAAACAGCTGTCTGTGTATAGATTCTGGCTTGGTTTCCCATTCCCAATCATTGTTTTACAAACTTGTTAAAAAGTTGTACACTGATTTGCAGGAATGCTGCCATCCAATAGGTGGCACTGCAGAGGTGCTGTTCCATCTTCCTTACTTTCACTAATAAATAATACTGTGATATATATATATATATATATATATATATATATAGCCCATAAATTCCACGACATTGTAATCAGATAATTCTGTTGTACATCATTAAATCACACTATTGGTATTAGTGTATCTTGACGCCACCAGGAATTGCTGGTGGAGTCAAGATTGACAGGAGGAGATGCCCCCTGATGCTGATTGGCTGCAAAGGGGTGTTAATCATCAGGTCCTGCAAGGCCACTGAAGCGTCATACTAAAGGTATACAGCGGCCGCTGCTGCCCTCCAGACTCAACACAAAGTAAGTTTACCTGCGGCGCTCGACAACCAGCGGCCCCAGGACACACACTTCCTGCCGCGGCGGCATACAAGCAGCAACCCTGAAAATGTCGGCAGCCCATACTCGAAGTCTGAGTAGAGAGGCCGTGACGGAGGTGTGTTGCTGGCGGCGCTCCGGCGGTGACAGCGGAGGTCCGGGACGGAGCCCTGAGACGGCAATACAGGTTGCGGCCGGTATGGAGAGGTGAGCAGCCGCGCACCTCTCACTGTTGGCTGACATGCCGGCCCACACGGAGAACACACGCTGCAGCCTATGTATACCTCTTTCCCAGCGCTGCTGCCTTGACCTCCGGGTTACTAGAGTAGTTAGCCTTACATTATGAAAATCCTGATGCTGCCATGTTACACCGCTATACTGTAAGGCTGACTACTATAGTAAGCCGAAGGGTAACTCTGCAGAGCTGGGAAACCTGTATGCACAATGCGCTGCTACTACCTTTCTCCCTTCACCCTATCGGGAGCTGGGGATGTGAGAGGGGCGTTCCTCCTGTCAAACCCCTAGCTTCCTGGTGGCGTCAAGATACACTAATACCCACACTATTATATATATCCCCTATAATACCACCATATAGTACACTATCATTAAATAATACTGGGTGGTTTTAGTTTGCTGCCCCCTAATACCAGTGCTGGATATATTCTATGTAGGCATGGGAATATAAGAAAGTGCCTCTTAAGACTTAACCCATAACTTTCTGATTACTGGAGAGCCTTCTGCATGGCTTCCTGTGTGTAGTGCTAAGCTCTCCGGCTGCAGCTGCTGGAATATCCCAGCCTTTTGGTCAGATGATGTCAGTGATTTAGCAGGAACCTCCTGCCACCTCGTTGTGTCCAGAGACCCAGACAGCTGAATATACAAAATGCTAATGCCCCTATTATACATCTGTGTTTATGCCCTGCAAATACAATCTGTATATCTCCCAGTAAATCATGTGTGGGCATTCACTATGTGCGTGGGCAGCTACTGGCCTCCGAAAACGATGCAGTGACACATTAATGTATCATCCCCTTGGAGGAAACAAATAATGCAGGAACTGTCCAAAATAAAAAAAAGGGCACAAGGACAAAATTGCAAAGAGTTCCCTTGTAACCTGAGCTATGGCAAGGCCGGGCAGATGTGTTTGTTGGAGGGTGGCTGCTACCTACTGATAATGGGAAATCATATGTCTCTCCCAGACATACCTACTGTGCCCATCTGCTGTAGATAACCCTCATCACCAGAGACTCATAGCCTAATGATCACACGCTTGGATCTGATGTTTGTGTTATTTGATATTCGTTACCACTGTACACTGCATACTGATGCTAAAGCTGTCAATCATGCCAGTTCATATTGCATTATGATACTGCTATGCCATCTGGTGCCATTACATACCCCATCGGGATCTGTTATTTGACCCTCTGTCTTAATAGTTACTGTACAGCTATATCCTACAATGCTGTGTTCTCATAATTAATGCTGTACTATAGTCGTAGCCTTGATTTAAAAAAAAAATCAAAATGTGCATACAGCTATCGTGCATACTTACGGTATGTGTCTGCATAGCCATCCAATAGGTAATGCTGCAGAGGGGACTTGAAGGAATTCTGCCATCCAATAGGTGGCGCTGCAGAGGTACTGTTCATTTCCCTTATTTGCAGGTCTGAAGGTGAGATAACACACAGGCCTGTTACCCCCTTACACCAATTGGGAGATCATAAAACTGTCACATTTCTTACCAGTGGACTAATTAAGTATTTACTTCTCTGTTCATCTTGTCTGGTATTGCTTTAAGTGCAAATTAGTCCTGCTATGTCTGTGCCTTTAGATGTGTGTGTATAGGTATATGTATATATATATATATATATATCATTCAGATCTGTTTCATTATGCCTGAGGAAGGACCCTGAGAGGTCTGAAAGCTCGCAATAACATCATGTATTTTTGTTAGCCACTAAGATGACTTGGTTTCTCTTACTGAGAACAATCACATTCTGCATAGTTACAAACACACTCTGTATAGTCTGATCTTGCAGTCCTAATCCCTTCTTAAGAAATGTAGGAGAATAGAAGAGAGTATGACTGCAGGATCAGACTACACAGAGTTGGTTTGTAGTCTGTAACCATGGAGACACATAGTTATGCTTATAGCAGCTGTATACACACCTTGGAAGCAGATTTTTAACAAAAAGTGTTTGCAAATGTAAGCCGAACGAGCAATGCTCCTGCTCCGCTCTTACTAGAGCGACTCTGCCGCTCTCACAGGGTGGTTCGAGCACTGTCTGACTTAAGTCCCACCTCCTCTAGCATATGAGGTGCCTGGGCTATGGAGAGATTAAAATCACTTGTTAACATCATGATGAGAGACTCATTACTGGCCAGTGATATTGCACAGGTGGGAAGGTAATATACAGGTGCACAGAAGCGACAGGATAAAAGTGCTAGAAGCACCAGTGAGGGGGCTCCACCCCCTCAGTGACATGGGTGATTATGCTGATAGTTCGTCACCATCCTGAAGAACTGCCTCCACAGTAGGAGTAGTGAACGGAGATAAGTCCTGCCCCCTGGAAAATTAGCTTAAATATTCTAGGCACTCTGCAGGCGCCCTATATAAAGCTAAGAGTGCTGCACCACAGCACACACCAAAGGAGAGCGCAGCTGCCGCAGAGAACAGCAACAGACTAGCAACAGCAGACTGTTAAAGCGGCAGAGGCCGTTCCAGAGGAGCCTGAGTGATCAGAGGACCAAGAGGGCCCCAATAACCCGGGGGTCGAAAATGACAACACTCTGCATAAAAGCAGAGGTAGTCTCCCCTTCCCGCATGAGACTCTGTTCCAGAAGACTCTGACAGTACCATGGATGCAGGACAAGGTACAAAGCTGCAGGGCATGTGAGACCGGTCTCCAATGTGACATTGTAGACTGCACACAATAGGTGCTTTGGCTGATGCATGTGGACTGTGATGATACAGGAATATGATGAATCATGTGATGGTTGGAATACCATGTGATGGGAAGACAAGGCACTTTGTAGTAGGGACGTTATGAGCTGATGGAACGTGTGGTTACGGGAGTGATGTTCTACATTCCGTGCACTCTTGTACATATGGTGCGCTAGGCTGCAATGTTTGTATGATGTTGTGGACCTTCGAGAGTATAGTAGGCCGCCTATGGAGTATGATGATGGTTAGCTACAAGTGGAGTTGTTACACGAGGTGCCTTCTCATCCTGATTTAGATACATTTACGGTCAGTGTCAATTTGTGTTAAAAATCGAACAAACCCTTCCTCCCTCTCCATCTGTCAGCTGCTGCACGTAACCTGCAGCTTCTAACCCGCAACCCATTTCATAAAGTTTCTAAATTTTTTAATTTCAGACACATTAAAGCAATATAAGGATGTAAATACCCTACAAGCTTCATAGTCAACATCATTACAGCTCACAGCCAAAGCAGCTGCAAACAAAGGTACTGAATTATGCGGAAGCCCCTTCCTATCTCCAAGCTCTCTTCGAATCAGGATCACTGATAGATCATGTAACCTGCAAACAGCATTTTATGAGGCTGTTTGAAAAAAATCTTAACGACCATTGATTTAACCCTTTAAGATCATATTTCAAATTTAATTGAAGTGCATATGTCTAACAGAATGGCAAAATAATCCCTCTATCCAGTTTATTCTTCCATAGGGTATACACCCTTCCTTCAAACTACCCACACCAAGCAGGGTGGTACATATAGCTACCGACCCCCAAAAGATACAGTGACGTTTAGTCTTTGGTGGTTACATGCAGGGCTCAGGACTGGCCTTAAGGGGGTGTGTCCTATGCAGTCGATCACCTGTGATCACTGAAAAAGGGCAAAGACTCATAGAGTTGGAAGGGATGATCAAGGTCATCAGGTCCAACGCCCTGAACACTACTGGTCCTGTTAGCCTATGTATGTGAAACTTACACTCCCTATCACTCACATGTACTGAAACCTATAGAAAGGTCAGTATAGAGGATGTATATTTACTCTCTGGTTTATTGATTGGACAGTGTTATGCGTGAACCAAAAGGTACAGGTGGACAGGTGGCACACCTCTGTACTGTGACTGCTCCGGGCACTGGCAGCCTTTTTGCTGGTGACATAGCTCTGCTGCTTCTGACTGAATGCTGTGGCAGTCACTTTGATCATACCATTGCAGACCTCGAACCTTACTTTTCCTGCTCTGCAGACATCCGTGTCTCTCAGGGGCATACTGCCCAACCACTTCCTATTCAGACTGGACCTCCTTCCCCAACACAGACTCTACAATTAGAGTGGCATTTAGAATTACAACACAGTGACTAACAGAGCACCAACACATATGCAGCGTACTGAGGAAAGACATAACAAGTATAGGAGAGACATATGAGTGGCACTGTGAATGTTTCAAAGGGGCAGAATCAGCTCCTTAAGGTCTGCCCTACTCGGTATATTGAGTCTGTGCAGCTACTCTGCAGACGATAGAAAACCAAGAAAAAGAATTGACCCCAGACTCTCTAAGTCAGTGTTCCCCAACTCCAGTCCTCAGGGACCGCCAACAGGTCATGTTTTCAGGATTTCCTCAGTGTTGCACAGGTGATGTAATTATCATCAGTGCCTCAGACATTGCCACAGGTGTTCTTACCATAGGATATCCTGAAAACATGACCTGTTGGTGGTCCCTGAGGACTGGAGTTGGGGACCCCTGCTCTAAGTCATCCCCATGACACTTCCAGCATGCACTATGTAACCGCTCATACAATGTCCTCCTCATCTCATATTCTCCTACTTTCCTTGACTTTGCTAAGATTGAGCCGACAACACTAAAGCCACTTGTGATCTGCCCACACAGCACTTGCTTGCAAAGCTGCTAAAGGAAGGTCATCTTTTACAGTAGTGACTTTTATAAAGGCTTCAAGATATTTTGGCTATATTCAAGAAGCTTT
Organism: Eleutherodactylus coqui; assembly: GCF_035609145.1. NCBI lineage: Eukaryota > Metazoa > Chordata > Amphibia > Anura > Eleutherodactylidae > Eleutherodactylus > Eleutherodactylus coqui. Next base: position 31,260,991 of record NC_089849.1, read on the forward strand.
CAGAAGTCAACTTTTTGTCTAGTCAGCTTATCTTCTTTGTAGTATATATACCATGATCAGGTACAAAGAATGTAGCCCTTGACTTAAAGGGGAACCCATCCCGTCCTATGAGCCATAAATTAAAGTTATGGCCTCAGAGTTGCTGACTCCAGAGATATGGTTTTTATACTCACCTGCCTTCCTGTTCCTCTGCCATCCACCTGCAGAGCTGTTGCTCGGTGCATTGAGCAGACTCTTTCACTTCCCGGCATGCACACGCCGTCTTATGGACAATGTGTGCGCACACAATGAAAGGAAGGTATCCAGTCAACGAACTGCATGGTGGCTTTGTGCGCAGACAGCGAGGGAACTGGGAACTGGAGTGGGTTTCAGGTAAGTATAAAAATCACACCCCTGGACTCAACAGCCAGTGAGTGGTGGGGGTCCTTTGCATTGTATTCCTGGACGTTTGGCCATTAAAAACGTTCAATACTGTTAAAGGGGTTGTCCCGCGGCAGCAAGTTGGGGTATACACTTCTGTATGGCCATAATAATGCACTTTGTAATGTACATTGTGCATTAATTATGAGCCATACAGAAGTTATAAAAAGTTTTATACTTACCTGCTCCGTTGCTAGCGTCCTCGTCTCCATGGTGCCGACTAATTTTCGCCCTCCGATGGCCAAATTAGCCGCGCTTGCGCAGTCCGGGTCTTCTGCAGTCTTCTATGGAGCCGCTCGTGCAGAATGCAGGCTCCGTGTAGCTCCGCCCCGTCACGTGCCGATTCCAGCCAATCAGGAGGCTGGAATCGGCAATGGACCGCACAGAAGAGCTGCGGTCCACGGAGACAGAGGATCCCGGCGGCCATCTTCAGCGGTAAGTATTGAAGTCACCGGAGCGCGGGGATTAAGGTAAGCGCTCCGGTAAGCTTTCTTTACCTCCCTGCATCGGGGTTGTCTCGCGCCGACCGGGGGGGGGGGTTGAAAAAAAAAAAAACCCGTTTCGGCGCGGGACAACCCCTTTAAATACGTTAAAGATCCTGTTGCTTTAATTGGAGGTGGAGAAGGAAGATTCCTGGAAACATTGAGGATGGTGCACTCACTGGACAGCAGAAGAGAATGCTGAGGATAGATGTCTCATGAGGGAGTATCCCCCAGGAGCAACGCAGTGTAGCTGCATTGAGTGTTCTTACAAACCACGAGGAGCAGAGAGAAGTAGAAAGCGGCTTACCTGCAATTGTAACTCCAGACAAGCACAAGAACTTACCCAACATTTCTGGTTTATTCTGCGCTCTGTTCTCACTAACCTACCTCAGAACAGGGGGGGTGAGGCAGACTGTTAAAAAGACTATTGTTCAAGCTGATAGTAAATCATTTCTAGCTGTGAGCCCTGAGCTGCCGTATGAGTCTTTCCTCTCGCGCTACCATGTACCCCCTACATCTGAGTCTTTTTCTTGACCGGTCCTCTCTCCGACTCTGTGTGTATGAGGCTCTGATGCTCAAGAGAGGGGGAGTACCAACGCTCTCAAGAGAAGGTAAATCTGGGGAAGTATCCCCTGTGCCCTTTGCAGTCCATTATGCCTGTGAATGCGGGACCCTTAATCTTGCACCTCTACAAGCTCATCATGAATGAATAAGTTCATAACTTTAGTCTGGTAGGTTCCCCTTAAAGGCATTGTCCAGAATAGAAAGCCTATTTTAAAGTACCTTATTGGGGAATTAATAGAGAATGGTCACCCATTCAGAATTAGGCACAGTGGAGAGTGTCTATAAAGAGCGCCTCTTGCTGCCTCAGGCATTATTTTACACCAATTCATAGAAGGGGCCCATATAAAGGCATGGGAGAAGATTCCCTCAGTCGTGTGAACGTTCACAGGTCCGAAGCTCCATCCTCTTCCCAGCGCTAAACGTGGCAGATTCTGGCGCCCCGCATGTGGCATTTAAAAAAGCTGGATCTGCGTCACAGCACACGTCTTGTGTGGCAGACGCAGCAGTAAAGGAGGGCCATGGAGTTTGTGGGATGGCCAGTGAGTGTGGGGACCCTACTGCTGTCCCCATGCCGGGGGAAGGTAGTGCTCAAGAGATCACCAGAATTACCCTGATGACCCTGGGGCTGAGACAGACCGTCTGGAAGGAGAGCGAGTGTCCCTTCCTGCAGGGAACTTGGTCAGTGAAAGCCACTGACAGCACCATATACCTGGGAACTGCGAAAGCTGCAAAAATGGCGTAGGACCGGTGCAACACGGCGCACACTACAGAAACTAGGATGGACACTTACGAACTGGGGGTTATAAATTATGCTTGGATTGTCACGAGGTTCATGCAAGACACTGTAATGGGGACATGGCACTTCAGGGTTGACAGCACTATGCGCCATTGAGAGACGTGATATGGAAATGTACGTGATATGTCCCTTTGCAACTATGGTGCGTGAGTCTGTAGTGATGCAGTGCTCCAAAATACAGAATCTGCTCTGGCACCGTTAGACAGCAACATAGTGATACCACGGACCTTGGATAAATAGTACGAGTTTGAGTATGCAATATTACTACTAAGATGTAAGTAACATCTTCACTTGGCCAGTAAAAAATAAACACTGGCCTCTATAGTAAATTACCGGCCAATTGGTGGTCTACGACCTGGGTGGCAAGCCTAGCGTGAGAAGGGGCCGTGATGCTCACTCAAGCGCTTCAGCCTCTTCAGTCAGTTGATCGTCAGGGATCACAAATGGCAGACCCCTATCAGTCGGATATTAATGACCTCTCCTGATGAGAGATCATCAATGTCCTGGACAACCTCTTTAAGACTTCTAGTGCGCTTCCACGCATTGAACGGACATCTCATTGATTTCTGTAAGAACTATGTAATACTACATGTCACCTACGGGGGCACTGCAGGAAAATTGCACACTTGTAACCACGATCCTTCACAGATTAAAATTTAGTGATCAATTTAACAAAAAGGGGTTGTTCAAAGCGGCAGTCACAGGCACACAAAAGGTCTAGGGCTAAATTCTAAAGACACCATAGAACCTGGAAGAAAGATATATAAGAAAACAGACTCCTTGGACACTTTTGAACAATGGTATTGTAAAGCTATAATGACAGTCAGGTTAAAAGGTCAGATATTTTCTGCTACTCTGATTTCTTCCTCATTATATTGATTGACAGTGGTTTCTCAAGATCATTACGCCTTAGTGTGTCAAAGGCTGCAATGTTCTTGTACTCCTCATAACAAGCCTGACACTTCCCTTAATCTCTGGTCCCTCCAAGCTTTAGATCTTCAGCATTTACTCCAAAGAGAGGTGACGACTAGTCATAAAGGCAATCCTTCGTGCAAACGAGCTGCTTTTTGAAGCTCTACAACTACTCAGAAGACCTTATGGTTCTTGGATACCCATCTGATAAGTATGGAGTGCTGCTGAATGATGCTTTATAATGTACACCAGGATACCGTACATTCATTCCATATCTTTATAGTTGACCAATACTTCAGGAATTTGGTCAGGCCATAACCCAATGCCAAGATGAAGAAGGTACTGAAGACCATTCATGGACTTCTATGCCTAAATATTCATAGTCAAACAAGGGTACAGTCTATCCTTGTGGAGACGTCAAGTAGGTGTGAAGAGACTTCTAGGCCATGCAATGCTCCCCTGGGAAATTCAGTATGCAAATTGAGGATGGTACAATACCTCTGCAGCACCACCTATTGGAAGGCAGCATCTCTTAATTCAATAGGTGGCACTGCAGAGGCATTGTACCATCTCCAACTCGCATACCAAATAATCAAATTCACAAATGTTCATTAACCCCTGAAAGACCAGAGTGTTTTCATCCTAAAGGATTTTACGCATGGGATTATTTTTTGGCCCTATTTTTTTTTTTTCTTGGGCTCCCTAAATTATTCTTGCTGCATTTTTCCCCCTAACCTATAAGGGCTCCTTCACATGGGCGTATTTGCTCACCACTCCGAGTGGGTGTTTAATGAAGCTGAGGAGTTTAGGACTCAGAAGGCGGACTTGCCTGGGGATTGGGTTTCCAACAGCATTGCGTTTCCGGTCAAAAGTCGTGTTTAAGTTGATTAAAACACTGCCTGATGTCGACTTAGCGCAGTTTATTACGGGAGAATAAATGCTGTGACCGCTTCAGCAAAATAGTCATTTCATGTCAAGTTTTCGGGCGGGGTTATGCCGTGGGGCCTGTTAGTATGCATATGGTGGGAGTGTGTGCTAGATGTCTCATGAGTCTGCATAGGCGCTGTACTGCAAGTGTTATTTAGCACTGTATGGCCGTATTCAGGTGTACAGATTTGGGTAAGAAGCTGTATGTATATATGAGACTCACGGCCCAGCAGGCAAGTCTGCTACAATTCCAGGAGTCTGCAAGATGTGCTGGAGCAATGGAAAGGTAAGTTCATTCACTTACTTCAGCATACAGATTGCCATTATCAGGGCATTTTTGCCCACAATAGTCATTAGGTCGCCCTGTTACTGTTGGGGCTCCATCACACTGGCGATAAAATTGTGCGATTTTCGTGCGATGCGAGAGTAAGTGAAAATGCAGAAGTATGAAACCCATGATTTTCAATGCATTCCTGCACATTTGCGATGCAATGTTGTGACGCAGCATGTCCTTTCTGCGTTTTATCTACCTATGGAGCTTCCTTTGTAATTAATCGCAAAGTACAAACTTGCGATTTTTTTGTTTTGCAATGCGATGCATTTTTTACATTATGGGGGCGCTGTTATGAGGGCACTCAGGTAGTGTTATGGGGACACTGTTATGAGGGCAATCAGGTAGTGTTATGGAGACACTGTTATGAGGGCACTCAGGTAGTGTTATGGAGACACTGTTATGAGGGCACTCAGGTAGTGTTATGGGGACACTGTTATGAGGGCACTCAGGTAGTGTTATGGGGACACTGTTATGAGGGCAATCAGGTAGTGTTATGGAGACACTGTTATGAGGGCACTCAGGTAGTGTTATGGAGACACTGTTATGAGGGCACTCAGGTAGTGTTATGGAGACACTGTTATGAGGGCACTCAGGTAGTGTTATGTGGACACTGTTATGAGGGCACTCAGGTAGTGTTATGTGGACACTGTTATGAGGGCACTCAGGTAGTGTTATGGAGACACTGTTATGAGGGCACTCAGGTAGTGTTATGGGGACACTGTTATGAGGGCACTCAGGTAGTGTTATGGAGACACTGTTATGAGGGCACTCAGGTAGTGTTATGTGGACACTGTTACGAGGGCACTCAGGTAGTGTTATGGAGACACTGTTATGAGGGCACTCAGGTAGTGTTATGGGCACACTGTTATGAGGGCACTCAGGTAGTGTTATGGGCACACTGTTATGAGGGCACTCAGGTAGTGTTATGGGGACACTGTTATGAGGGCACTCAGGTAGTGTTATGTGCACACTGTTATGAGGGCACTCAGGTAGTGTTATGGAGACACTGTTATGAGGGCACTCAGGTAGTGTTATGGAGACACTGTTATGAGGGCACTCAGGTAGTGTTATGGAGACACTGTTATGAGGGCACTCAGGTAGTGTTATGGAGACACTGTTACGAGGGCACTCAGGTAGTGTTATGTGGACACTGTTACGAGGGCACTCAGGTAGTGTTATGGAGACACTGTTATGAGGGCACTCAGGTAGTGTTATGGGCACACTGTTATGAGGGCACTCAGGTAGTGTTATGGGGACACTGTTATGAGGGCACTCAGGTAGTGTTATGGAGACACTGTTATGAGGGCACTCAGGTAGTGTTATGGAGACACTGTTATGAGGGCACTCAGGTAGTGTTATGGAGACACTGTTATGAGGGCACTCAGGTAGTGTTATGTGGACACTGTTACGAGGGCACTCAGGTAGTGTTATGGGCACACTGTTATGAGGGCACTCAGGTAGTGTTATGGGCACACTGTTATGAGGGCACTCAGGTAGTGTTATGGAGACACTGTTATGAGGGCACTCAGGTAGTGTTATGGAGACACTGTTATGAGGGCACTCAGGTAGTGTTATGTGGACACTGTTACGAGGGCACTCAGGTAGTGTTATGGGGACACTGTTATGAGGGCACTCAGGTAGTGTTATGGGGACACTGTTTAGGAGGGCACTCAGGTAGTGTTATGGAGACACTGTTATGAGGGCACTCAGGTAGTGTTATGGAGACACTGTTATGAGGGCACTCAGGTAGTGTTATGGGGACACTGTTATCAGGGCACTCAGGTAGTGTTATGGGGACACTGCTATGAGGGCACTCAGGTAGTGTTATGGGGACACTGTTATGAGGGCACTCAGGTAGTGTTATGTGGACACTGTTACGAGGGCACTCAGGTAGTGTTATAGGGACACTGTTACGAGGGCACTCAGGTAGTGTTATGGGGACACTGTTATGAGGGCACTCAGGTAGTGTTATGGGGACACTGTTATGAGGGCACTCAGGTAGTGTTATGGGGACACTGTTACGAGGGCACTCAGGTAGTGTTATGTGGACACTGTTACGAGGGCACTCAGGTAGTGTTATAGGGACACTGTTACGAGGGCACTCAGCTAGTGTTATGGGGACACTGTTATGAAGGCACTCAGGTAGTGTTATGGAGACACTGTTACGAGGGCACTCAGGTAGTGGTATGTGGACACTGTTACGAGGGCACTCAGGTAGTGTTATGGGGACACTGTTACGAGGGCACTCAGGTAGTGTTATGTGCACACTGTTATGAGGGCACTCAGGTAGTGTTATGGGGACACTGTTATGAAGGCACTCAGGTAGTGTTATGGGGACACTGTTACGAGGGCACTCAGGTAGTGTTATGGGGACACTGTTATGAGGGCACTCAGGTAGTGTTATGGAGACACTGTTATGAGGGCACTCAGGTAGTGTTATGTGCACACTGTTATGAGGGCACTCAGGTAGTGTTATGGGGACACTGTTATGAAGGCACTCAGGTAGTGTTATGGGGATGCTGTTATGAGGGCACTGAGGTAGTGTTATGGGGATGCTGTTATGAGGGCACTCAGGTCATAGTGTTATGTGGACACTGTTACGAGGGCACTCAGGTAGTGTTATGGGGATGCTGTTACGAGGGCACTCAGGTAGTGTTATGGAGACACTGTTATGAGGGCACTCAGGTAGTGTTATGGGGACACTGTTATGAGGGCAATCAGGTAGTGTTATGGAGACACTGTTATGAGGGCACTCAGGTAGTGTTATGGGGACACTGTTATGAGGGCACTCAGGTAGTGTTATGGGCACACTGTTATGAGGGCACTCAGGTAGTGTTATGGAGACACTGTTATGAGGGCACTCAGGTAGTGTTATGGAGACACTGTTATGAGGGCACTCAGGTAGTGTTATGTGGACACTGTTACGAGGGCACTCAGGTAGTGTTATGGAGACACTGTTATGAGGGCACTCAGGTAGTGTTATGGGCACACTGTTATGAGGGCACTCAGGTAGTGTTATGGGGACACTGTTATGAGGGCACTCAGGTAGTGTTATGGGGACACTGTTATGAGGGCACTCAGGTAGTGTTATGGAGACACTGTTATGAGGGCACTCAGGTAGTGTTATGGGGACACTGTTATGAGGGCACTCAGGTAGTGTTATGGGGACACTGTTTAGGAGGGCACTCAGGTAGTGTTATGGAGACACTGTTATGAGGGCACTCAGGTAGTGTTATGGAGACACTGTTATGAGGGCACTCAGGTAGTGTTATGGGGACACTGTTATCAGGGCACTCAGGTAGTGTTATGGGGACACTGCTATGAGGGCACTCAGGTAGTGTTATGGGGACACTGTTATGAGGGCACTCAGGTAGTGTTATGTGGACACTGTTACGAGGGCACTCAGGTAGTGTTATAGGGACACTGTTACGAGGGCACTCAGGTAGTGTTATGGGGACACTGTTATGAGGGCACTCAGGTAGTGTTATGGGGACACTGTTATGAGGGCACTCGGGTAGTGTTATGGGGACACTGTTACGAGGGCACTCGGGTAGTGTTATAGGGACACTGTTACGAGGGCACTCAGCTAGTGTTATGGGGACACTGTTATGAAGGCACTCAGGTAGTGTTATGGAGACACTGTTACGAGGGCACTCAGGTAGTGGTATGTGGACACTGTTACGAGGGCACTCAGGTAGTGTTATGGGGACACTGTTACGAGGGCACTCAGGTAGTGTTATGTGCACACTGTTATGAGGGCACTCAGGTAGTGTTATGGGGACACTGTTATGAAGGCACTCAGGTAGTGTTATGGGGACACTGTTACGAGGGCACTCAGGTAGTGTTATGGGGACACTGTTATGAGGGCACTCAGGTAGTGTTATGGAGACACTGTTATGAGGGCACTCAGGTAGTGTTATGGGGATGCTGTTATGAGGGCACTGAGGTAGTGTTATGGGGATGCTGTTATGAGGGCACTCAGGTCGTAGTGTTATGTGGACACTGTTACGAGGGCACTCAGGTAGTGTTATGGGGATGCTGTTACGAGGGCACTCAGGTAGTGTTATGGAGACACTGTTATGAGGGCACTCAGGTCGTAGTGTTATGGGGACACTGTTATGAGGGCACTCAGGTAGTGTTATGGAGACACTGTTATGAGGGCACTCAGGTAGTGTTATGGGCACACTGTTATGAGGGCACTCAGGTAGTGTTATGGGGACACTGTTTAGGAGGGCACTCAGGTAGTGTTATGGAGACACTGTTATCAGGGCACTCAGGTCGTAGTGTTATGTGGACACTGTTACGAGGGCACTCAGGTAGTGTTATGGAGACACTGTTATGAGGGCACTCAGGTAGTGTTATGGGCACACTGTTATGAGGGCACTCAGGTAGTGTTATGGAGACACTGTTACGAGGGCACTCAGGTAGTGTTATGGGGACACTGTTACGAGGGCACTCAGGTAGTATGTGGACACTGTTATGAGAACACTCAGGTAGTGTTATGGGGACACTGTTACGAGGGCACACAGGTAGTGTTATGGGGACACTGTTACGAGGGCACTCAGGTAGTGTTATGGGGACACTGTTACGAGGGCACTCAGGTAGTGTTATGTGGACACTGTTACGAGGGCACTCAGGTAGTGTTATGGGGACACTGTTACGAGGGCACTGCGGTAGTGTTATAGGGACACTGTTACGAGGGCACTCAGGTAGTGTTATAGGGACACTGTTACGAGGGCACTCAGGTAGTGTTATGGGGACACTGTTACGAGGGCACTCAGGTAGTGTTATGGAGACGCTGTTATGAGGGCAATCAGGTAGTGTTATGGGCACACTGTTATGAGGGCACTCAGGTAGTGTTATGGGGACACTGTTATGAGGGCACTCAGGTAGTGTTATGGAGACACTGTTACGAGGACACTCATTTAGAGTTATGTGGACACTGTTATGAGGGCACTCAGGTAGTGTTATGGGGACACTGCTATGAGGGCACTCAGGTAGTGTTATGGAGACACTGTTATGAGGGCACTCAGGTCGTAGTGTTATGGGGACACTGTTATGAGGGCACTCAGGTAGTGTTATGGGGACACTGCTATGAGGACACTCAGGTAGTGTTATGGGGACACTGTTATGAGGGCACTCAGGTAGTGTTATGAGGACACTGTTATGAGGGCACTCAGGTAGTGTTATGGGGACACTGTTGCAAGGGCACTCAGGTAGTGTTATGGGGATGCTGTTATGAGGGCACTCAGGTAGTGTTATGGGGACACTGTTTAGGAGGGCACTCAGGTAGTGTTATGGGGACACTGTTACGAGGGCACTCAGGTAGTGTTATGGGGACACTGTTACGAGGGCACTCAGGTAGTGTTATGGGGACACTGTTACGAGGGCACTCAGGTAGTGTTATGGAGACACTGTTACGAGGGCACTCAGGTAGTGTTATGGGGACACTGTTACGAGGGCACTCAGGTAGTGTTATGGGGACACTGTTATGAGGGCACTCAGGTAGTGTTATGGAGACACTGTTATGAAGGCACTCAGGTAGTGTTACAGAGACACTTATGAGGGCACTCAGGTAGTGTTATGTGGACACTGTTATGAGGGCACTCAGGTAGTGTTATGGAGACACTGTTACGAGGGCACTCAGGTAGTGTTATGGGGACACTGTTACGAGGGCACTCAGGTAGTGTTATGGGGACACTGTTACGAGGGCACTCAGGTAGTGTTATGTGGACACTGTTATGAGGGCACTCAGGTAGTGTTATGGAGACACTGTTATGAAGGCACTCAGGTAGTGTTATGGGGACACTGTTAGGAGGGCACTCAGGTAGTGTTATGTGGACACTGTTTGGAGGGCACTCAGGTAGTGTTATGGGGACACTGTTATGAGGGTACTCAGGTAGTGTTATGGGGGCACTGTTAGGAGGGCACTCAGGTAGTGTTATGGAGACGCTGTTATGAAGGCACTCAGGTAGTGTTATGGGGACACTGTTATGAGGGCACTCAGGTCGTACTGTTATAGTGACAATGTTATGAGGACACTCAGGTCGTAGTGTTATGGGGACGCTGTTATGAGGGCACACAGGTAGTGTTATGGGGACACTGTTATGAGGGCACACAGGTAGTGTTATAGGCACACTGTTATGAGGCCAGTCTGGTATTGTTATTAGGATGATGTCAATTGTCAGGGGAATGTTATCATAGCACCATTGTTCTAAGGACACTGTTATGAGGGCACTCCAGCAATGTTATGCAGACACTGTCATTAGGTCACTGTCATCAGCCTATTGTTCTGTGAACATCATCAGAGGGGCACTGTTATGAGGGCACTCCGGTAAGCTTAATAGGGACTCTAATTGGTTCCCTGTTGTGCGAACATTATCAGAGCAGCACACTAACAATGTTATGGAAATTCTGTCATTGAGTCACCATCATAGGGATACTGTCATGGAGGTACTGTTCTGGGGATAACAATGTTGTGGGGACACCATCAGAGGGGCACTGTTATGAGGGACTTTATAGAGGCACTCTTAATGAGGACACTGCCATGTAACATTATAGCTGCACTATTATGAGGGCACTCTGGCACCACTATAGGACTTGTTCATAGGCACTTTTATAGGGGAGTGGTCAATATTTGAGGGTGGGGCTTCCGTAAAAATAAAGTTCTCCTTGGAAACCTTTCCTACAAGTAGGCCAATGCCTTGATATGTCAGCTGTTCTCCGCTCACATAATAACACTCATGGATCCAGACGGTTTAGTTGCTACAATAGGCAGCGCATTTTTTAATTTTCCTACTGTATGCGTCCTCAGCACCGCAGCACGGAGAGACGATTCCGTGGATCTATCACCCCATCTGCAGAAACACAGAATTAATTAATTCTCCCTCTGTCTTCAGTAGCTGGAAGAAAACATCCAGCCAGTCCTGTCATTATATAGTAATCACTCCTCGTCTCCCGAGAGCGGGGCTGAACTGCTGCACCGAGCACTCAATCTGAATGAGGCGCAATAGACTTTTACAGATAAATCCCAAGTTTCCTTTTCAAGTGGCTAATTTTTTTTTTATGGAAATTTTGAGAAATTTGGGTTTTAATGTAAAAGGGATATTTAACATTAACAATGGGGGTCATCAGCTATGAATACCGGTATCTCATATTATCAGTAGTAGTATTATCACCGGTGTGATTACATGGCACATACTATAAATACAAGAGAAAGTACAGCGCCTTGCAGAAGTATTCACTCCCCTCAGTGCTTTTCCTGTTTCGTTGCATTACAACTTGAAATTAAAATGGATTTTAATTTAGGTTTTATGAAATGGGGCTAACAAAATAGTCCAAATTGTTACCGAGGAGTGATAAAAAAAATACCTGGTTTAGGGCTCAGTCACACGGGCGTTTGTACAAGCGTCTGTCAGTTCCATTTGCTGGCCGCATCTAAATAGAACCAATGCTTTTCAATGGGAATGGGCACATGTGCATAAACGCATTCATGAATGGGTGAGAGTGCTGCCTCTGATTGGCTGAGCACAGGGACCAATCAGAGGCAGCTCTCAGCTGCCATTCAATAGCTGAGAGCTGCCTATGATTGGTCACAGTGCTCAGCCAATCAGAGGCCGCCCTTTCAGCAGGCAGGGATTTTAAATCCCCACCAGCTGAAAAATCCTCAGAGCAGTGCAGGAGAAGAGTCGGCTGGACGCGGCTGAGCCCCGGAGCTGCAGAGAGGTGAGTATATATTTTCTTTTTGTAACACATTTTTGGATTGATTTTCAGGGAAGGGCTTATATTTTAAGCCCTTCCCTGAAAATCACTGCAGCGCTTGCCAAGAGCCCATTGCTTTCAATGGAGCCGGTTGTATTGCCTGCTCCATTGAATTCAATGGGAGAACATCGCTCTCCTATGCTGTCACAGTGTTCAGTGACAAGGGGACTCCCCGCGGAGATGAAGAAATCCTCTGTCACAGCCATAGCAGAGGATCATGATGTTCTCTGTATGTCAATGGGGCCAACGCAGCTGCCTGTGACATGGCCCTGGCAGCTGACACCTGTTGGCTATGTCTGTATATACTACAGCCTGTAGGGAAAAGAAGCTGCGGAGCTGGCGAGGAGAAAACGCTGTAAGCACCGCTACAGGGGGGAGAACACTGTGGGGGTAAGCGGCGCTACAGTGGGGACAAGAGTGTCATGGTGAGCAGCGCTACAGTGGGGAGAACAATGTCACCGCCGGGGGCACCATGGACGGTGAGACCGCGGAGGGCTTGAGGATGACAAACTGTCATCGATAAGTGAGCAGACCTGCAAGCGTAGCAACAGAGTGGGGAGAAGAGAGCGACAGGCAGGCCCGCTGCAGTGACAGCAGGAAGAAATACAGCCAAAAACAGGTTGGGAGCTGAGGGGGGCGTTATGAGGACGGTAACAAGGCGTTACCTCTCACTAGGCAGGTCTTTACCCATATTTGTGGTGGAGACAAGATACAACAATACCTGATGGAGGAAGTGGTGGCTGAACTGGAGCTAGAGAATGAGTTAAAATACTTCAAGGACAGTGTGGTTGCTGCCCAGTCGTGCTCATGGCTAACAATTATTTTTTACCGGCCATTAACAACACTATCATTAATAATGATAAAGTACATACTGGCACCTGGCTTTGGATTTAATTAGCAGCTAGGTCGGTGATTTACTGGCTGGGTGGCAACCCTACCCATGTGCAGTCAAAGTGTCATATGATCTGTCACATAATGTCAGGATAAACACACCTGTTCTGAAAGGCCCCTGCATCTGCGACTTGAAGACCAAGGAGCTCTTCAAATCGGTCAGAGACAACGTTGTGGAGAAGTAGATCAAAGTTGGGTTATAAAAAATTTCCCAAACTTTGAACATCCCATGCAACGCAATTACATTCATTGTAACACATGAGATATAACTCCACATATTCACAGTGTAGATGGGACTATCTGTCTATAGCATCACTATAAGCCGTACAGTCCCCAAAGTGGGGCTTTATGGAAGAGCAGGCTGAAAAGTCATTGCTTAACAAAATAAGAAAACACATTTGGAGTTCACCAAACAGCATGTGGCTGATTCCACAAACACACGGAAGAAGGTTCTCTGGTCAGATGAGACTGAAAATGAACTTTTTGGCCATCATGGAAAAAGCTATGTGTGGTGCAAACGCAACACTTCCCATTCCCCCAAGAACATCATATCACACTGACGGGCGGTGGTGGGGGCATCATGCTGTGGTGACTGGAAAATTGGTCTGGAGTGAAGGAAAGATGGATGGCAGTAGATAGAGGAGCATATGTCTATATTACACTCCAGTTTGGCACTAACAACCAATCAGGTTGAATCAGGGAACCCAAACAACCAATGAGGTTGAATCAGACAAGCCAAACATCCAATGAGATTGCTAAAATTGTGAATCAGAACCAATGAGGTTGCTGGAATTGCTCCATAGTGCCGAACTGGAGTGTAATATAAATATATGCATACAGGACAGTTCTTGAGGAAAACCTCTGTAAGAGATGTTAGACTGGGATGGATATTCACTTTCCAGTAGGACAATGACATACTGCTAAAGCTGTACTGGAGGGGTCTATGCGGAAACATGAATGTCTTGGAATAGTCTAATCAAAGCCCAAATCTCAATCCAATGGAGAACCTGTGGCCGAACTTTGGGCTGCTGGACACCAACATTAACATCTAACTTGAAGGAGTTGGAACAGTTTTGCCTGAAAGAATGCCCAAAAATCTCAGTGTCTAGATGTGCTAAACTTATAGAGACTTCACGGGACTTGAAAAAATACACCACAGCCAGTGAATCCCTCGCTTGGCATAAATCCTTGGAATGACTTCAAATGCCTAAATAGAGGCATATGTAAGCCTTTCCCTGCATTGGACGCTGCTAAACTGCCTCCACCTCCCTTTTTGTCCAGCTTCCATAGAAGTCTATGGGAGCCGCCAGCGTATATCGGTTGAAAGATAGAGCAAGACCAATCTTTTCCGGCTGCGTGTAAAAGTGCCTGCTGGAATCAGCAGCATGTGTTATTTTTCCATGCTGGGTGATTGTTTGTGGCGCAAAATTGCCCATGTGAACGAATACATTGGAATCCAATGCCTCAGATGGTCGCAATATTCGGACCAGCATCAACTGGAGTTGAGAAACTCTGGTGTAAATTAAATGGTCCAGACTCACCCAAAAACCCATTTTAATTCCCGGTTGCAATGCAACAAAACAGGATAAAAACCCATAGTGGTGAATATTTTCACAGGGCACTATATGTACCATAAGGGTGGACCATACAGTTGTTGTGGGGCACTTGGAGAGAGGGTATGCAACCCTGGTTGGTTCCAACTCCTTTGATACTGGTGGTGAGAACCTGTTCGGGACTCTCCTCAATAGAGGAACTAAATTGTTGGCAAATATGAGGTAGGGAATTGGCTATGCTAAAGGGGCTGAGGGGAAAAAACACCATGCCCCTATGTGACTAACAATGAGGGGGGTGTTTTAACCTCTGATGTGGGACCACCTCTATTTTACATTTGATATTGGCTGTAAGGGAACATACCAGCATGTGTTCAATTTCCCTGCAGTTCCCCCACAGGGAAAATAAGGTATTACACAGTTCCCATTGAAATTAATGGGCTATCAAAGGAGAATCTGGGCATACCAAGTCCTCCATATTTGCTGTGTACAGCATATTATGTTCGTGTTATATATGCACGTAATCCGCAGGTCACATAAGCCCGTGTGAGTGAGCCCTGAATGAATTAATGTTCATTTGTGGAAATGTTGGATAAGGTAAAATTTCATCTACTAGACAATTATTCCCAACCTCCCTGAATTCAATCATGCAGTACTGAGTAGACGGCGCAGAAGTCGCGGTCTTGAGGCCAATCTGTTTCTCTTCTGTTTGGAATAGGCAGCCTCGTCATTAATTAGCATAAATAATTCTCCGTATTCCGAGTCTTTCCTCTTGCAGGCATTGTTGATCACACCTTCCAGTGACAGCTCTTAAAATTTACATATAGTCATTTTTTTCGCCCGTCGCCCACAGAATGAGCAGTCTGATGACTCAAGGTGGATTCCGTTATGGGCTTTCCTATTTAAAGCAGGAACCTACGATTTAAAGGGGATGCCCGACTTCTAGCTACTATTGACCTAACCTCAGGATAGGTTACCAATATGAGATGACCTGGTCTCCTGCTTGATAAGTGATAAGGCATGGCAGGAGAGAAGTCCTGCCATGCCTTATCACAGCGATCATCAGTGCTGTACTTTAAGTCCCTCAGTGGAACATAGATGGTGTAAAAAAAGCTAATAAAAATGTACAAAAAAAATGGCACCATCAAAAACTGCAGTTCGCCACGCAAAAAACAAGCCCTTACACGGCGGCGTTGACGCAAAAGTGAAAAAGTTATGTCTTTTAATAAAAATAGAGATGAAAATCCACCAAAAGTCGTTGCGTCCTTAAGCCCAAAATAGGCCGTGTCCTTAAGGGGTTAAAGACATTGTTTTCAATATGAAACCTCGCATTGCGCTCGCTGTGGGATGTGTTTTCCTGTCCCATTAAAAACAATGGGCAATGCGATGCGGGGGGGAAATTGCGGCATGTATATGACCCCATTCAAAAGAATGACATTCAGAATCGCGTGAGACTTCTGCGTCTCGCAAGATTTTCACCGCCGTGTGAAAATGGCCTTAAGGCTTCTTCTCATTTATGTGCATCTATGCTCGTCGCCACAGAACATAGCTACGCATAAACGTGGTAAAAACCTATTTTTTTTTTTTACCTTTCGAATTCCGTGCTATTCCGTGTGAGTTTGAAAAATAAGCGAGAAGGTTGGTCCTGCGCTATCTTTCTCGCACGTATTATTAACGGGCAAGAATACCGCTAGTGAAATGAAACCACTGAAATCAATGTTTTGTTTCGCCCAGTTATGCTGCCGTGATTATCACACCCGCATAACGGGACAAAATCACGACCATTTTAAGCCCGGAGGGGCGGATTTGCCTGGACTTTCCGCGTGGACCCTCTGCACAGAAATTCCGCGTCATTTACTCTCCTCCAAAAATGGAGCAGAGAGATGGAAACCCTGAACTGACCCTAACGCCGGTGTGAAAGTAGCCTAACCTCTGCCACCATTCCAATCTGGGCCACATTTTACATGGTCCCAAAGGGCTGCAGAATTTTTTAACCACCTAACGTACACTGTGCACTGCTGGTCATGTGTGCAGCTGTGGCCAATCAGAGAGCAGGTACAGTACACTGGTAGTCTAACACTACCAGTGCCCTGTGGGGTTTGGTGGTCTCAGGGTTGCATTGGCCATCTTGGCTGAAAATGGGGCCTGAAACTGGCGAATCAGAGGGGCGGCAGATAATAAACCCCCTCCAACTCTGATCCCTGGAGGGTCCCTTTAATTCCTAGTCGAGTCACAGTTTGCTGTTGGCTACATCTGTATGTGTGGAGTGTGATAGTTGGGGGGCTTCTTACAGATTTTGCATTGGGGCTTAAGAGCTTCAAGCTGGAGTCAGTAGAACTAGGGGGCTGCGGTATCTTCATGGTTTAGCAAGACTCTACGTTCGGCTGCACTGGGTACTTGAATGGTATAGTCTAATGGGGCGCTCATCCCTGCCCTGCTTGCCATTCATGTAATGAGATAAATCTAAATAAAATCTTGTTATTTGTATAGCGCCAATTTATTCTGCAGCGTTTTCAGGCAATTTATTCATTACCCCCCACAAAGTTGGTGACCTCGGAAAGATGGAATGCTGAGTAAACCTTGAGCCGGCTACCTGAACCATGCAGGGATTGAACGCACAACCTTCAGGTCGTGAGCGAGAGCTTAGGACTGCATTTCCGCTGCCTTAACACTCTGAGTAAAATCTGTCAATCACAATAAGCCGGGCAGGTAAAAGAGGAGGTAAGCCATTCATCGGGCGTATCTCTCCAAGCCCAACACATCACATTGACCATTACCTAATATACTACCTCAATGGGAGCAGCCATGTCCTATCTCACAAGCTGGAGTCTGGACCGCACACTGGGACATAACCGGAAATTCCATTCCCCACCTACAATGTGCCCTTTATAAGGCCAGGCTCACACAAGCGTAAGTTCACCCTGTATTACAAGCGCGATGTACGTGCGTGTGATACACGGTAATTCACAGACCATTAAATACATTACCTAACGCTGTTGCATTATGTAATATGTGAGCGCGAAAAAAAGAACGCAGCATGTTCTATTTTGCCATGTATTACGCCCGAGAAAGGCTATTATTCTATATGGGCGCGAAATCGACGCCCCCTATATGGTGTCTTCTCAGGGCCTGTGATTGACTGCCATCTCTGTGTAAAGCCGTCTGCACATGACAGAGATGGATTCCGCATGCAGGAGCCCGCAGGGGAATCCGACCTTGACAGCAGCGGTGTCCTTGCGTACCTGTCATTTCTCCTCTACATCTGTACTGCGAATGGACCCAGCGGCTTGCCGTCGGACATGCCCAGTACAGTTTTTTTTCTCAATTTTTTTTTCCCGCGCCTTCGCTACGCGATGACGTGAAATCCGCGACTTGTCCACAATGATAATTGCAGATGGGATGCAGTTTGACAGAACCAGTGCAAGAATAGGGCATGCTGCAATTTTTCCTCTGAGAGCGGAAACCGCAATTGATTTCCGCTTGTATGCAGGAAGAATCAATTTCCCTTAAAACGCTATAGACGGTTCTTGCTGTGGATCCGCGGTGTGGGCGCTCGCAGCGGATTCCACCGCAAAAAAACGCCAGTGTGCTGGTGGGCTAAGAAGGGAGTCTAGGTTCGAGTTTGTGCTGTAATGAGCTCTTATGGTTCCTCTAGTTATATAACTTGGCTGGTATAAGGGCGGCCTCTACTGGTCATCATAAATTACTGCAGTTTGTGCATTTTTCTATGGAGCATTGCATGTGATTTCTCATTTGTTGTAGAGGTCAGGTGGGAGAAAATGAGACGTGATGGACTTGATATCATAGAGAGCTGCAAGCTACCAGCTATTCCAGTGGTAATGAACCTTAAGAGAGACTGTGCTGTGAGCAGAGAGAGCTACATTACGGTACCGAACACTTTGGAGATATGTAAGTGAGGTGGGTCCTCAGGAAAAGGCCCAACGTGTGCACAAGGGTAGTGACTTAAAAGCAGGCCTGCCAGTTATAGTGTGAAAACCTGAGCTGACACCAGAGGAACACATATTCCTTCGACAGTTGTGGACAAATATTTACATTACTTTCGGACTGTGTGCGGACAACCGCCATTGCTGGGTTGAAACATTGGGTGCTACTACCATGTGCTCTACAGTTGAAGTGTGTTGCTAATCTTTGTGATTGTTGCCATATCCCACTCACGTTAGAGTTAAGCATATTCTTAGTTAGAGTCAGTTAGGTTGTCTAACATTACTTATCGATTAACCCTTTGAGGACCAAGCGCCGTTTACGGCGCTTGCTCCTGGGCTTTAATCTCAGCTCATAGCACATGTATTAGCATGGGATTAAAGCCTTTGATCTTGCAAACAAGCAGGAACAGGTCAGGTCCTCAGCTGTCAGACACAGCAGAGGACCCGGAGGAGAAGGGAGAAACGGTTTTTGCCAACTTCTGCCTTCTCCTTTCCAGGTTACATAGTGCTCAACAAGAACTATGTACTAAAAAGTGAAATTGGCAGTATTACTTCCACTATGCTGGGTGCCCTCTGTCACAGAATAGCTGCAAGGTCCTTACAGACCCTGATCAGCTCTGTTAGTATTAGGGTTGTGCTGGCTGGGATCTGTTGTACCACACAGGTTTCTAGCAGCACAGCCCCACAGGAATAATTGAGCTGGCTGGGTGTGGTGTTTTCCTGCTAGCCAATCACCACCGGTCTGGTTGCAGTTAAATATCCTCCCTCTGTAAGAGGAAGCTGGTTTCCCTTCACTCTCGGGTTTGGTTTTGCATGCCTGTACATGTGTTGTGTGTTTGAACCGGGGCTAGTCCAGTGTTTGTGCAGGTGGCCAGACATTAGATGTGGATATCCCTGTACTGTGTATATGGTGTGAACAGTGTCATGTTTTGTATGTCTATGCAGGTGGCTAGACATGAGGAGGGAATTGTCGTGTTCTATGTGGTTGTGTGTCTGGCATGCTTACCCTAGTGTGTTGCTGTGTGATTTGTGTTCTGCTGGTCTGTTCTGGTTCCATGTATTAACCCTTGAGGGATAGTCAGGACCGAAGTTCTAGCGTGAGGCTGCCTTAATCGAGGCGATCGCCTTGCTTATTAGGTAGGGTCCTGCCATTCTCCCTGCAGTTTGGGGTCAGTTGTCTTGCTAGTGTAGGAACCCGCAAGACAACGAGGAGCCTTGATCGCTGCTTGCAGGCTTAAGTATTTTGGCCAATATACGAACCAATACCCCGCACTTTTATGCATGGCGGGTGTGTGTCGTCAGTCGGTTCCTGTTTGTGCCCTGAGTCACGTTTGTGTGAGTCCGGTTTTTTTTTTGCCTACACGAACGTAACAGCGACTGACGTCACAACATGGGGATGTTTTACCTGGTAACTGTGGGTTTCTTTGGATGCCCCAGCTACAGTGGAAAAGTGTGAAATAAAAAAAAAAAGACTATGTGAATGACCCCCGGAGGTCTTATATGACATCATGGGGGACATACGGGGTTAAAAAAAATTGTTACAAAAATAAGTAAAACAAAATTACAGAATAAAATAAAAATATATACACAAAAAAGAAAATGACCAACCGCCGACGCCAACCAAAACGGTCACCGTATGCACCCTGTAATCCGAAACTATACATATTATATATCAAAATGTCCAAAATAAAATGAGAAACCCAGTCTTGCAGTTTATTTTGGCGTAACTATACTAACTTTTAAAAAAAACTATAATTATTTTTTGTTAGCATTTTTTTTAGCTTTTTACCCCAATAGAACTAAAAAACGTGTGTGTGTGTGTGTGGGGGGGGGGGGGGCAGTGACAAACAGATATTAAAAAAACAGCCCTATATGTCAAGGTGGGAAAAAAAACACAGCCAAAATAATTCTGGTAGCTGAGAGAGACAGAACACATTTATTACAAGCACACTTACACGGATTCAGAAAGCAATGCAGTTCTCGCCTTCCCCTATAAATACAGCTTACATCACCGAGGCACAAATCCCACCATTGCAGCGTCATCCTCTACAATAATGCAGATATGTGGGACAGCAAATGGAAAGAATCTGCTCTAGGGAAGTATAAAAAGCAAAGTCGTTGACATGGCAATAAAAGCTCACAAGGAAAGATGCAACATGCAGGTTATTACTTCCCAGGCAGAAGACAGGGATATTGTAAGTGAAATGTGAGCCACAAGGTGGTGCTAAATCTTCATTCAAGGTTTTGGCCTTTATTCCTTTTTTTTTGTAGGGGATTTCTGCAGACGGTGGACTTTACTGCAATCTCTAGGAGGCCTTTGGTCTTCATGAACACGTAACCCAGGAGTCCATCTATCAGATCTGACACAGTTAGCATTTCCCTTCTTTCCAATGCAATCATAGGTTTGTCTATATAGTCAAGTATTCTTAATGGAAAGTTCTGATTGTAACTGATGCTATCAAGCGGAAGGTATATGTAAGTAATTGGATCTGGTGGTCTACAAGAACCACACTGGATCATACCATTGTGACTCATATCGTAAAGGGTCAAAGAGATACAATTTACAACCTCGAACAAAGGTGCAGAAGAAGATGATGTCCGTGTCTACAGTATATGGGTTTACAATCTGTATGGTAGGGGACTCTCTGAGATGCGTTTGGTTGATATATGTGCATATGAGGACAGATATATATGGATGGAATGAAAGATGATGGATCTTAAGGATGAAGAACAGCAAAGAGCAAAAAGAAGGGACTGTAGGAGAAGCATCTTGGGAGGATTAGATGACTGTCAGGAGAGGAAGGTTGGATCGCCTCTATCAACCAGAAGACCGCTATATAAATAATGGGATCTGGTGATCCACAAGAACCATATTGGACCATACCATTTTGACTGTTACCTCAAGGCCCCATATCATGAGGGGTTAAGGAGATACTATTTACAAACTTGAAAAAAAAGACAAGACAGGAGAAGATCAGGGCCCTGTCTATATGGGCTTACAATCTGTAATGTGGGGACGTTTCTGAGATGGGTATGGGTTGGTTGATATCTGTGTATGAGGTCAGCTATATAACGAGAGGACCAAGAAGGAATAGATCTTAAAGCAACCCTCCGGTTTTGAGACCGGATTCTATCCTGGGACAGGAGGGGCAGGAGAGTATATCACTTGCAGTTGTTGCTCCTTCGATCGACCGATTTCAGATACTGTTTTCGGTCAACCAGATAAGATGACTCTGTGGCAGGAGAAGAAGGTTGGAAGGAGTAGATGATTCTAGAAGGATCTTTCATGACTTAAGGGAGAGACAAGAGTTATGTTATAAGGGGGCCACATAGAAGGAGTTATACAAGAAATGGTATGAACAAGGGCTCTCAAAATCCTTGGTAGGGTTTCGATTTGGAGAACATCATATGGAGATCTTGCAAAAGCGAAGGCAGCAGGATTTGGAGATGTTGTAGATGGGGCCGATAAAGGAGAAGTTTAAGTCAATAGCAGCAATGCAGATAGTTTGGGAGGTAAAGTGCTGAAAGAATGAATTCCGTTTTCTCTTAGGTTTTTGGCATAAAACATGCTACTTAGAAGCAGTTGTCACTGTTTTTACAGGTCCTACAGTTAAACTTGAAGGAGTGCTCTAAATGACTATGGGGATGTAGGTAATACTGTAATGTCCAGCTAGTCAGTCCATCTCTGGTGCAGAGAGAAGAGGAACTTGGCCAAAGACTGAACTATAGGGTTAAATTACTGAAAGGAATAAGAAAGGGAGAAGACACCATGAAAGGAAACCTTGGAGGATTTAGAAGATGAGAGGGCAGAGGGTAAAAGATCCAAGGAAGGGAAGAATTCGTAGCAGCAAGAAGTGACCATCAATACAAAAACAGAGGAGGGGTCAAAGAAAAGACAGAGAAGATTAAAATGGAACTGTGGGGACATTTTCTATGGACAGTGGCAATGCAAGTGTTAAAAATTGGGAGCTGTTTTATTGCGTTACTTCTGTGACTTTGAACACAAGGGAACTTGTGTTTGTGTCACCTGTGTCGTTGGATGTGTGCCGTGTCCCCACACCCCTGAGCATTCAGCCCTGATGCAATTTTAGGAAACAAAGCATTGTAATCCTTGGAGAGTAAAAAGTACAGCGATACCAGCGCCCAGAATGCACCGCAAGGACCGGCGTGTAATTCATTACGTCATACGGAAAACAATTACTGAATTCAGTGTCAATGAGTTATGGCACGGCACAGAGAACAATGGGGCAACAAGACTGAGATAGATTGTCAGAAGCTTACCGAACTTTACTGCTGTTACTGCACTCGTCTGCGGAAGTTTGTTATGTTAATATACTGTATATAAAGCAATCGGCTCCTTAACCTCTCTGCGTACTGTAACACCTCAATTACTGCTCTGCCTGTATCTGACAATATTTGTCCACAAAACTTCTGCGTATATCTCCTATTACTCTATATAACCTCCCCTATATCTCCTCCTATTACTCCATATAACCTCTCCCTATATCTCCTCCTATTACTCCATATCACCTCCCCCTATATCTCCTCTATTACTCCATATAACCTCCCTTATATCTCCTCCTATTACTCCATATAACCTCTCCCTATATCTCCCCCTATTCCTCCATATAACTTCCCCTATATCTCCTCCTATTACTCCATATAACCTCCCCTATATCTCCTCCTATTACTCCATATAACCTCCCCTATATCTCCTCCTATTACTCCATATAACCCCCACTATATCTCCTTCTATTACTCCATATAACCTCCCCTATATCTCCTCCTATTACTCCATATAACCTCTCCCTATATCTCCCCCTATTACTCCATATAACTTCCCCTATATCTCCTCCTATTACTCCATATAACCCCCACTATATCTCCTTCTATTACTCCATATAACCTCCCCTATATCTCCTCCTATTACTCCATATAACCCCCCTATATCTCCTCCTTTTACTCCAGATAACCACCACTATATCTCCTCCTATTACTCCAGATAACCACCACTATATCTCCTCCTATTACTCCATATATCCCACTATATCTCCTATTACTCCATATAACCTCCCCTTATATCTCCCCCTATATCTCCTCCTATTACTCCATATAACCTCCCCCTATATCTCCTCCTATTACTCCATATAACCTCTCCTATATCTGCTCCTATTCTTCCAGATAGCCTCCCTTATATCTCCTCCTATTACTCCATATAACCTCCCTCTATATCTCCTCCTATTACTCCAGATAACCACCACTATATCTCCCCCTATTACTCCATATATCCCACTATATCTCCTGTTACTCCATATAACCTCCCCTTATATCTCCCCCTATATCTCCTCCTATTACTCCAGATAACCACCACTATATCTCCTCCTATTACTCCATATAACCTCCCCCTATATCTCCTCCTATTACTCCAGATAACCACTATATCTCCTCCTATTACTCCATATATCCCACTATATCTCCTATTACTCCATATAACCTCCCCTTACATCTCCTCCTATTACTCCATATAACCTCCCCCTATATCTCATCCTATTACTCCATATAACCTCCCCCTATATCTCCTCCTATTACTCCATATAACCTCTAATATATCTCCTCCTATTACTCCATATATCCTCCCTCATATATCTCCTCCTATTACTACATATAGCCTCTCCTACAGTATATCTCCCCGTATTACTCAAGATAACCTGCCTTATATCTCCTCCTATTACTCCAGATAACCTCCCCCTATATCTCCTCCTATTACTCCATATATCCCCCTATATCTCCTCCTATTACTCCAGATAACCACCACTATATCTCCTCCTATTACTCCATATATCCCACTATATCTCCTATTACTCCATATAACCTCCCCTTATATCTCCTCCTATTACTCCATATAACCTCCCCCTATATCTCGTCCTATTACTCCATATAACCTCCCCCTATATCTCCTCCTATTACTACATATAGCCTCTCCGATATCTCCCCGTATTACTCAAGATAACCTTCCTTATATCTCCTCCTATTACTACATATAACCCCCCTATATCTCCTCCTATTACTACATATAACCTCCCCCTATATCTCCTCCTATTACTCAAGATAACCTTCCCGTATATCTCCTCCTATTACTCCAGATAACCTCCCTTATATCTCCTCCTATTACTCTATATAACCTCCCCCTATATTTCCTTCTATTACTCCATATAACCTCCCCTATATCTTCTCCTATTACTCCATATAACCTCCTCTATATCTCTTCCTATTACTCCATATAACCCCCCCTATATCTCCTCCTATTACTCCATATAACCTCCCCCTATATCTCCTCCTATTACTCCATATAACCTCCCCCCATATCTCCCCCTATTACTACATATAACCCCCCTATATCTCCCCCTATTACTACATATAACCTCTCTTATATCTCCTCCAATTACTCCATATAAACTCTCTTATGTCTCCTATTGCTCCATATAACCTCCCCCCATATCTCCTCCCATTATTCCATATAACCTCCCCTATATCTTCTATTACTCCATATAACCTCTCTTATATCTCCTCCAATTACTCCATATAAACTCTCCTATGTCTCCTATTACTCCATATAACTCCCCCCCATATCTCCCCCTATTACTACATATAACCCCCCTATATCTCCCCCTATTACTACATATAACCTCTCTTATATCTCCTCCAATTACTCCATATAAACTCTCCTATGTCTCCTATTACTCCATATAACCTCCCCCCATATCTCCTCCCATTATTCCATATAACCTCCCCTATATCTTCTATTACTCCATATAACCTCTCCTGTATCTCCTCCTATTACTTCAAATAACCTCCCCTATATCTCCTCCTATTACTCCATATAACCTCTCACTATATCTCCTCCTATTACTCCATATAATTCCCTTATATCTCTTCCTATTACTCTATATAACCCCCCTATATCTCCTCCTATTACTCCATATAGCCTCCCCTATATCTCCTCCTATTACTCCAGATATCCTCCTCCTACATCTTCTCCTATTACTCCAGATAATCTCCCCTATTTCTCGTCTTATTACTCCATATAACCTCTCCTATATCTACTTCTATTACTCAGTATAACTTCAACTATAACTCCTCCTATTACTACATATAGTTTCCCCTATATATACTATTACTGCATGTAACCTTCCCTATATCTCCTCCTATAATCGATATAATGTCCCCTATATCTCCCACTATTACTCCATATCACCTTCCCCTATAAATTTTCCTATTACTCCATATAACCCCCTATATCTTCCCCTATTACTCCATATAACCTCCCCTATATCACCTCCGATTATTCTATATACCCTTCTCTATACCTCTTCCCATAACGCCATATAGCTTCCCCTATATCTCTTCTTATAACTCCATATGACCTCTGCCCCCTATAGCTTTCCTATTACTCCA